>NW_026652277.1:83948885-83968615 GCF_009828535.3 Hylobates moloch | reverse complement strand
GTTGTTTTTTTTTTTTTTGAGACGGAGTCTTGCTCTGTCTCCCAGGCAGGAGTGCAGTGGCGCGATCTCTGCTCACTGCAAGCTCCGCCTCCTGGGTTCATGGCATTCTCCTGCCTCAGCCTCCCAAGTAGCTAGGACTACAGGCACCCGCCACCACATCCGGCTAATTTTTTTGTATTTTTTAGTAGAGACAGGGTTTCACCGTGTTAGCCAGGATGGTCTCGATCTCCTGACCTCGTGATCTGCCCTCCTCGGCCTCCCAAAGTGCTGGGATTACAGGCATGAGCCACCGCGCCTGGCCCAGATTTTGGTTTTTAATACCATTTTCCAATCTAAGTAACCAGAAATCCTTGAAAAAATGACTAGCTCTAGGACTAGGGCAGGACGTGTAGGAAGAGCCTGGTATAACTTTCCGTAGTTATGCCAGAAAGTAAGGAAGTGCTCAGAGAAACCCCCCCAAATTTTATGGATATGGCAAAGGGATACCGGAACCAATGCCTAAAGCTGAAACATTTTGAGAAACAAATTAAGGTAGTATTGCACTGTAGCCCAAAGTGTAAAACAAATAGCCATGAACCAAAAAAGGGAGGGAGGGAGTGAGATGGGGAGGGGAGAAGAAAGAAAGAAGAGATAAATTTCCCTTGCCAAAGAATTCAAAATAATTTATGTAGATACTCCACCTTCAAGGAGGTGGAACGTAGCACCCCATTCCTTAAATGTAGGCTGCACCCAGTGACTTCTTCCCAAAAAGTGCAGTATGAAAAGAGGGAAAGAAGAGTATCTTTAAAATGGATACACCTGACAAATACTACCTCAATCACATGATCAAAGTCAACATCAACAGTGATAAAAAATGTTGATAGTATGTACCCTTAATGTGATTTGATGAAAATAACAGTTTACCTCTGTGGTCTTTCTTCCCCAAATCCACAACCCCAGTCTAATCATGTGAAAACATCAGACAAGTTCCCAAAACATTCTACAAATGTATAATTAATACTCCTAAAAATGATAAAGGTCATCCAAAACAAAGAAAGTCTGAGAAACTGTCATAGCCAAGAGGAGCCTAAGGAAACATGAAAACTAAAATAATGTAGTTAGTATTCTGGAGGGGATCCTGGAAACGAAAGGAACATTAGGTAAAATCTATGGAAATTTGAATAAAGTACAGACCCAATATTGGTTCAATAATTGTGACGAGTGTACCATCCTAATGTAAGATGGTAATAATAGGGGAAAATTGGTGTGAGGTATATGAGAACTCTTTTATCTTTGCAATTTCTATTTAAATCCAAAACTGTTCTAAAAATGAAGATTATTTTTAAAATCATAAATAATAAATTAAAAGTGAAAAAATAGTTATAACCTTTTGCAGTAATTTCAATTCTGGGAATTTATCTTGAAGAAATAACTACTATACGTTTTACTGTAAAGTAGGTTTAATATATATCTTATTATAAAATAGGTTTATTAATAGCACCTACAGCATACGCATGTTGTAAGGCCTTAAATGAGGTCAGCCATATAAAGTAGTATAAGTACTCAATAAATATTGGTTGCTAGTGTTTTTGTTATTATTCAAAGCTGACTCCAATTCAGGCACAATCATCAAAGAATTGACAGTGTAGTAAAGATAAGTAAAAAGAGGAGTATAATAAAGTGTAGTAAGTGATGATAAGTGTCCCTTTACTTACTGTATGACCTTGGCAAATGAATTAATCTCACTGCCTCTGCCTCCAGAACCCAATACATGTAGCAATAATGATGGTATTGATGATATTAACCTCCACAACAACCTCAATGACAATATGAAGGCAGAGATCTGATGGGGTGCATTGAAAACAGAAGAATCTCTTCATTTTGACTGGAGATGTCTGTGGCTTGCTAGAAAAGGTAATGGCTGAAAGGTATGCCATATATAAGTATTAACAAATTCATTTGTTCATTCAACAAACATTCATTGAGTTTCTATGTATGTTGAATTTGCTGTGTACTTCAGGTGCTATCCTTGCCTTGAAGTTTCTCATAGTCTAGAGGGAAAGACACATACAGCAATACATACAGTAATTTCAACACTTTCAACACAGTGAAATAAGTGCAGTGAATGGCTAAGAGCCCAGATGTTAGTTCTCACAATCTAGCCAGTGTGGGGAGGAAGTAATCATGGAAGACTTCCCAAAGAGATTATCTATGTGTGCCAGTTGAGGATGGAATAACAGTTCCTATAGTGGAGACATTTAAAAGCATATCCTGAAGGTGAGAAGTAGCATGGTATGTATATGGAATAAGAAGCAGTTGAATGTTGGTCAAGTTTAAGACAGGGAGTACCCGATGATAGAATTCAGGGATAAAAGCCTTGGGACTTCATGTTAAGGAGCTTGGACTTTTCCTATATACAAACAGTTTAAATGATAATAAACCTAACAGTAATCAGATTATATTTGTAGTTTAGACAATTTTGATTTGATGTTTGAAAGATGAATTTGAGGCGACAACACTCTTTACAGAGAAACCAGGAAGTTTTTTGCAATAGTGCAAGAAAGAGTTGATGAGGCTGTCAACAGTCCATCAGATGTTGAGAAAGTGAAGAGATAGATTTGAAAAGTAACTTGTGGAATTTGAAAACCTGATGAGCATGAAGGAGCAGAAAAAGGACTCAACAGGTGACTCAAACATTTGTGTCCAAATCAACTATTGATTATTCTCCTTTCCTTCCCTGCCATGGATGTGCAGGTGATATTCAACTGAGTCTGGGGATAAGGGGGTGGAAGGCCTTATTTGTAGCATTTGCCAATCTTTATGATACATCATGGATACTCCCTCCATGGCTGATTAAGCCAGGTGTCATTTCATCACTGAATGCAGAGTTGGAAGGATATGCTTGCACTCAGCTCACATGAGCTACTGAGAGTCTGTTCCAGCACAGCGCTGCTAGCCCCCCACATCTAATTAATTATTCAGACCTATCAGTTACATCTCCAACATATATCGTGGGTCTGCATTTCTACTACTTTGGAATAAGCCACCATTATCTGCTGCTTGGACTCCTTATGATGAGTCATTCTGCTCCCAGTCTTGTCCCTCTCTACCAGGACTATCAGATCAAGCCAATCAATCCCATACTTGTATGCTTTAAATGGCTTCCCATCATTTTATAATAAATTATTCACCATCACGACCAAGTCTGTGCATATACTGACTCTTGCCTATTCACACCACCTCACTCCCCAGGCTGTTCTTCAAACACATTGAACTTTTCCTCACTCTAATCCTTTTATTCATCATTCCCTCTGCCTGGAATATTCTCTGAGCTCTTCTAGTCTCAGCTCATGTGTCACCTCCTCAGAGAAGGCTATTTAAATTGAACTCTACTTGTCATTACCTAGTTTATTTCCTCCACAGTACTTATCATTAGCTAAAATTATCTTGTTTGATTAACTAATTCATAAAGCTTATTATCTTTCTACTGGAATGAAGGCTTCTTGTCTGTCTTAGCCCCTCTGTATCTCCTGTGCCTAGCATCTGGTCTGAGGCATTGCTGCTATTCAACAAATATTTGAAGAATGAAAGCATAAATGATACTTATAAGGTTTAACTTGGATGATGAGTAGATTCAACCGAAGCAGAGAATGGAAGAATAGATCTGAAGAAACAACTGAGTTTAGAATTTAGATTTAGATTTCTTTGAAATATTAAGCTGAAGAGTTTATTACACTAAATTTACATTCATATCAATTTTATATGCTGTATTGTATGTATTAACTTTTTACCTCTCAGTAATGGATAATATTTTAATTGATAATTTCATAATTTTTACAAGATAGCCAAATAAAGTTTTGGCCAGGGAGTAAAAGATGAAGCTGATAAGCATTATTACACTTGAATTTTTCTGGGCTTCTTAATTACATTATTGAAATTTAAAAAATTTTTCAATTATAAAATTAGCAAGTGATACGGTTTCACTTTGTGTCCCCACCCAAATCTCACCTTGAATTGTAATAATCCCCACATGTCATGGGAGGGACCTGGTGGGAGGTAGTTGAGTTGTGGAGGCAGGTTTTTCCCGTGTTATTCTTGTGATAGTGAATAAGTCTCCCAAGATCTAATGGTTTTTTAGAGGGGAGCTCCCCTGCACATGCTCTCTTGACGGCCACCATGTAAGATGTAACTTTCTTCCTCCTTTGCCTTCCGCCATGATTGTGAGGCCTCCCCAGCCATGTGGAACTGTGAGTCAATTAAACCTCTTTCCTTTATGAATTACCCAGTCTTGGGTATGTATTTATTAGCAGCGTGAGAACAGACTAATACGGTAAGTGAATTTAATTTTGAACTGAAAGATTGTATCCTTAATCATTTTTAAACCTGTCTTTCTAGCTACTTGGAAAAACAACCTATTTCAACCATTGTAAAAACTTGTGATTATCTGCAGAGTACATTGAGTTTACTTGAAAACTTTAGTAAATGAATTCCAAGAGGTGCTTTTCTATGTATATTTTCTATATATTGCTATCTACATTACTTCATCCAAGGAAGTCAAAAGGAAGAAAGTAATTTAAATGTCTTGTAATTTATTTTAGAGACCTAATTGTGCAGTTTTTCACTCTTAGTACCTCACCACACTCTTTAAGGTTAGATCTTTTTTTTTCCTGTATGTATATACATAATATATGTATATATACATTCCTACTTCCTACCTCCCCACCACCCCCACTACCACCTTATTTCCCGCTACCCCATCACTTTTGAGAATTAATCAAGAGTGATTTTCCTACCACATTGCTGCTTTCCACAACTTTTATCTTTTCTTTGAAAACAAATACATCAGTGAATTTCACATCTGGAGGCAATGGGTATTTTTTGGAGAAAAGTTTTTTGTAAAGTGGAAAGTTTTGTCTGTGGCAGAGCATACATAGGATTAAATTTCAGGAGTTGGCAGTGAAGTAAGATCTAAATGATTATAAAATCTTCCTTAGTTATAAAGCAAAGTAGAAAGGGAAAGAAATATTATTCCCTCATGCTCTACCGAGAAGACCATTTTACTGAGAAACTAAATCAAGTCTGTAAATAATGAGGTCTATCTGGTAGAGCTAACTTACTGATCAGCAAACTCACAAATTTTTATTGCCAAAGGCTAATTAAATTCAGCAGGATTTTCTATATTATTAGTAAGTTTTTGCCCAGAATCATTCAAAAGATTTCCAAATAAGAGATGACATGTGAATTAATGTTGGGCACAACATGCATAAAATTGTGAAATAATTGGTCTCAGTAAATTTCTGGTTGTGTATATTTATGTATTACATTTTGATCTAGAATAAATAAGGGTAAGACAAAGGAAAACAACATGTTCTGAGCATTTTACTAGATCCTAGTTAGCAGATTGGATTTTTTACTTATGAGGATTTTCCTTTAGCATTTTGTCTGTACCAGATCACAGATTTTATGAAGAGCAACTAGGAAGGTACTGTGTTATAATGGAAAGTGTCCTGGACTAGAAATCCAGAGACTTCAACTCTATTTTTATCTCTGGCCCTAATGTGTGTGGGCATGTACAAGTCTTTAGTCTCTTTATGGCTCAGCTCTATCTGATAAATGAAGATAATGCATTCCCTATCTACAACATATAGTTGTTGTGTGGGTCAAATGAGATAATGAATATTAAAATATGTTTAAAGCATGGCATTTTTTTTTTTTACCACTGACATAGTTCACTACCAAATTTACCTAAAAGAGAGTAAGTTCTCCACTGGAAATTGAAAAACATATTTAAAAGATATATTTCTCTCTTCATTAATAATTGAACTTAGTAACCATAGGTAATGTTCCAAAATTTACTTGGTATGTATGAAAGAGAAATAATCATTGATAAGTATTTCTTTCCATGGAGGAAAAATTAAAGTCATCTTAGGTATTGTATAGTATATTCTCATGTTGAAAGAATTTCTCCCAATACCAAAATAATATAAAAGGATCATACAGGTTTGACCACCACAAATGTATTTTATCTCTGTCCCCTGAGAGCAAATACTTCTCCCTCTTCTTCCTATATCATGTTTCTTCCTCCTTTGTAGAGGCAATGTCTCACTTTGTCACCCAGGCTAAAGTACAGTGGCACAATCATAGCTCATGACAGCCTTGAACTCCTGGGCTCAAGTGATCATCTCACCTCAGCCTCCTAAGTAGATAGGACTACAAGTGCACATCACTACATCCAGCTATTTTAAATTTTTTTTGTAGAGATAGGGTCTGACTATGTTGGCCAGGCTGGTCTTGAACAACTGGCTTCGAGCTATCCTCCTGTCTCAGCCTACCAAAGTGCTTGGATTACAGGCACGTTCTACCACAGGCAGTGTATATTATGTTTTCTATTCATGTATTTTATAGAAGGTGAGGGAAATATATACTTCCTCTATCAAGTGGTCTTAGAAGGAAAGCCCAAGAAGTTCTGCACATCAATTTTCAGCCTCCCAGAAAAACCTGACACGGACAACAGCCCCCAGTGTATCCTTGATCTGCACCAGCATTGAGGAGGACAACACAAACAGGTGTTCACATTTTTGAGGAAATAACAAGGAGAGAAAAGAAAGAAGGCTGTAGCAGAGGATTAAGTCCTATAAAGCAGTAAGAGTTATTTAAGGGTAGGGATTGTATCCTATTCATCCTTGTATCTGTGGTACTAAGAACAGTGTCTGGCAATGAGTAGCTGTTCAATATAGATGACAAATATTAAATGGATGAATGAATGAATGGATAGATGGATGGATAAGTAGATACCAAAGATGTATGCAGAATAATAATGATCACTAGAAACATTTGCATCTTGTATCTAGATATTTGGCCACTTTGGAAAAACTAGAAGATTGGCAATAATTGATGGAGTATGTGTGTTCCAGGTCACTGCAGTTTGCCACCCTTACCCCATGTACTCCTGCTCTCTCAGACCTGACCTTGCCACTCCTCTCATTCTTGGAACACTACTATTACTACATGAAGATTCACAGTCCAGCCCATGTTCCCTCATCTAGCACAGTCCTGAGAGACCTGGCCCATCTTGATCCCTGCCTTTTCTAATGCGCTCCTGGGAAACCAGGTTAGTTCTGGGACTGCCCTGATCCAGTATCTTCCTCATACCTGAGCAAGTGCAGCCTCTTCCTTCAGCCCTAATTTTCATAAATGCACCAACAAATGAATTAATGAACAAATGGTATTTCTTTTACTCATTGTCTGATGCTCCACGCTGCACAATGTAGCATGTAATCCCTAAAGATCCACTCTTATGCCTAACCCTCCTTTGGGACCCAAGGAAATGCTGCTTCCAGCCTCTTGTCTTGTGTCCTTTGGAACAAAAGGCAGTTGCATCCATGATGGTTTGTGGATTGCACCACCACCAGAGATGGACACTGCTTCTGAGGATTAGAGTGGTAGAAGTGCTTAGAGAAAAGACAAGTTACTTGGACATGTTAACATGTCAAGTTCTTCCTCTTACTATTATTCCTAGTTGTGTGGAAAATCCATTTTGTTACTTCTCTTTGTGTGTCAATCTGTGGGTCTGAAAGCCTTCAATTAATGTAGTATTTGCAATAGTTGCACATGGCAACAGAGTAATACTTGAAATATTAAAGAATTCACGCTGTGGTTCAATATGGTAACCTTAGCCACATGTGACTTTTGGGCACCTGAAATGTGTCCGGCTGAGAAGTGTTATAATTGTAAAACATACTTTTGTGTGTTTTTGAATTTTGAAGACAGTATGAAAAAAGAATGCAAAAATTTTAATATATAGATTAAATAAAATATATTATTAAAATAAATATTAACAACATGTTAATGTTTTCTTTTAAATTTTTCTAATGTGGAAGAACTTTTAATGTAAAAAAATTAAAAGTTGTATATGTGGCTTGCACTGTATCTATTGGACAATGCTGATCTAGCTATGACTTATATAAACTGTGATATTGATTCTCATATTGAAAACTAGAACATTTAATGCTAGAATTATGAATAGTTTTATTTTTATGAAAATATCTAATAAGTTTTAAATTTTCAAAAATGAATTTTAAAATTTAACTTTAGATAATGTTGATTAAATTTTTGTATATGCATTAGAGTTTGTATTTTGACTTTTAGTTTAATACATAATTTTGAATATAAAAAATGGCTTTTTGAAAAAACACGAAAAATAATTCTAATTTTATATTTATTATAATTTTTGCTGAAATTTCGTAATTATAATTAATTTTGCTTTATTTGGTTTAAAGATGGGTCTCACTAGATTGCCCAGGCTGGATTACCGTGGCTATTCATAGGCATAATCATAGCAAACTTCAGCCTTGAACTCCTGCACTCAAGGGGTCCTCCTGCCTCAGCCTCCACAGTAGTTGGAACTACAGGCTGGTGGCACCTTGCCTGGTTACAGTTAATTTTTAGCCCTGGCCAGGCATGGTGGCTCATGCGTGTAATCCCAGCACTTTGGGAGGCCAAGGCAGGTGGATCATCTGAAGTTAGGGGTTTGAGAACAGCTTGACCAACATGGTGAAACCCATGTCTACTCAGAAAATACAAAATTATCCGGGCATGGTGGTACATGCCTGTAATCCCAGCTACTTGGGAGGCTGAAGCAGGAGAATTGCTTGAACCCTGAAGGTGGAGGTTGCAGTGAGCTGAGATGGCGTCATTGCACTCCAGCCTGAGCAACAAGAGCAAAACTCCATCTCAAAATAAATAAATAAATAAAAATTTTTAGTCCTTTAGGTTAGTACTCTCAATAGAACATAAATTGTCTGAAAGTCTTAATTAACACAACATAATAAGTGATATTTTTCTAATGAAAGTAAAAATAAATGTATGAAATAAACCAATTTATAAATAACTTATAAATTATATTGTTTCATGTTATAATTCAAAAATGATTGGCTTATCAACAGAAATCCCAGCTGAACATGGGGGCTCATGAGTTTAAGACCAGCCTGGGTGACATAGTGAGACCCCTCTCTCCAGAAAAAAATGAAAAAGCTTGGTGTGGTGGCATGTGCCTATAGTCCTAGCTACTTGGGAGGCTGAGGTGGGAAGATCACTTGAGTCCAGGAGTTTGAGGTTATAGTGAGTCACTGCACTCCAGCCGAGGTGAAAGAACAAGATCTTGTCTCAAAAAAAAAAAAAAAAAATTCCAAATATAGAGTAATAATTAAATTCAAATAACTTTTCTTTTTTGCCAACTATCCATAACATTAAACTGTAGTGTCAAACATGTATTTCAATTTTGTTATTACAGATGTACCATTATTGCACAGGAGGAGAGAACATATTTAATATTATAGCTCGTTTGCATGACATTTAAATATTTAGACAAATGGTATGTGGACCTCTATTTGCACTATTGCCCTGGATCTCACAAATGTTAGATGGATCTTTTCTGTTCATAAGCGGAGCCCAGGGTAGCCAGAAAGTTTTCAGTGAAACAAGATGTTCTCCATGGAATTGCATCACAGCTGAAGCTTCCATGGCTTCTGAGGATCCCTCAGAGCTGACAGTGTTGGTATGGCCTCTCAAGGTCTGTGTGAAACAAAATACAGTCTCTCTCCTAACCCATCTGTATATTTACGCCTAAGCCTGGTTGGAAAGGGATGGACCTAGGAAATAGGTGGGAAAGAGAATGAACCTGACAATGTCCTTGCATATGTGTCTCCTTACTTCTGCCCTTTCCTGGGTGAATTAAATAGCCTGGTTGAAAATTGCTGAGACAGATTTAAAGAAGCTCAAAGCTTCTGCAATATATGCAATATAATAGCTGTGGTGCCAGCTTTTGGTAGAAACTGGGTCAAAGGGTGGAGTAGGTAGAAGCGATGCTCTTCAAAAGCTACATCTGCCAACTGAACTACGATCGAAGAGACTTTGGAGAGTACAAAGGAAAGTTGTAAGCTGAGTTGTTTATTAGGTTGATTCTCATTATTTCAATAATACACGAAAAGGGTCAACCCTAAAATGTATCAATCCAGTATGGATAAATACTGTGAATTATACCTGTCTATGGACAAGCTTTACTCACCTCTGGAAATTGATGTCTATTTTCAATGACAGAAACTGTAGAGCTATGAATAACAATTTGATAAGAAATAAAAATGCACTGGGAAGCAAAAGTCTAGAATTCTATTTCTAGTGTTCGTATATCCAAGCCATATCACCCAGGGCAAATCACTAAACTGGTCTAGGCTTCAATCTCCTACCTGCACACTGCTGAAAGAAAAAATTGTGCTGCCTATTTCATAGACTGATATGAGGATCAAATGGGACTATTTAAGTGAAAGCACTTTGAAAATTGTAAAGTGGTTTACAAATATAAAACATTGTCATTTTTTGTTTCACTCTGTGATATTTCCTTCAGAAAGTTAGGACTGATTACTATTGTTACTATTACCATTATATATTGATATGAGTTTATTTGATGTGATTATATAATAAGATATATATTTTTAAATGACTATAATTTTGAATTCTAAATCACCAACTAGCAAATAGCAAAACTTTGTTATTGTCCCAGAGATACTTGTTTTTTAAAACCTCATCTATTTTACTGACTAATATAGGAATGCTGTTTTCCCTTGAATTCCTATTACTCTTTCCCTCACCTTTGATTTTTAAAATTCAAATGGTTTATTTTCTATAGGATACTTATGTTGTCAAAATAAATATTACCATTTTATCATTGTTTGCTTTTCTTCTGTCTCTCCATCCTGCACTCACCTACAGTGATGATGGAGAAGGAGCTTCTTAGTTTTTCTCAGCCTGCTTGATTTTAGAGGAAAGGCACCCTTGTTGCCCCCTTCTTTGCCCCAGAGGCACCTGTGGGTTCTGACAGGACTAGTCCAGTTGTTGGACACTCCCTGGCTAGCCTTTCCCTATCAGATACAGCAGGGAGTGAGCCTCTGACAGGTACATCTGTCACTATCCTGTGTGTCCATGGCGCAAGTGGAACTCTAATCAGACCAATGTTGTGCAAAGACTTTGTGTGGGCGACGTCTATCCTCCACCCCAGATGAATGACTTACTGCATCTGTGTGCTCAAAGCAAATGAAATCCTTACATACCTTTGAAATAAAAGAGAAGAATATGAAAGTATTAGGACATTGGTCCTATCACAAAAGATGCACATTTCATTACGTGAGAAGGAAACTTCAGGCCTCAACATATTAGATAAAATAAGGTTTTTTTTATAGCTAACTCAGGAAAGATTTCGAAACTTTTTGTATTCAGGTGGCAAGTAATTCAGGCCCCTCATAGAAGATACCATTAAAATATAATTTAAAATAGGAAAGAGAAACACATACATATTAGAAAAGGCTTTGGCCATTCCTCGCCTTCTATTTAATCTGCAGAAATTATTTTAGAATCTCAAAATGCTATTTAGCTTTATTATCACAGCTCTATGTTAGTTAAGTCAATTGCGTGTGTGTTTTAGTTGTTATAAATGTTCTCTAGAGATTCATGTTAATTACATTTTGAGAAATATTATTTGCAACAGGTGGCCGGTTACTTTATATTTCCTTTCTGCAGAGTCAAGAGGTGGCATGATGACTAAAGGAGCAGGCTTACTTCTGGGGGCACTCAGAAGGCCACACCTTCAGCACAGGTACTATGAGCCTTCTGATGATTCCCATCACTGAATGTGGACCAAAGCAGCAGAGCCCCTGAAAATGTCCTGGCATTTCAGCAGAAAACAGTGTGAGCAAATGATTAATGACTGGGGTCTTCCTGAATCTTAGTGATACATGAGGTGCAGGGTACAGCCTTGGGCTGGTGGAGCCTCAATTACTACTAAATTTCTCACTAGCCTATAGGAATGGGGCATGGAGTTGGATTTCAAGTGATTGACAGATTATAAACAAATATGATGGTTCTTGAACTTTTGAATTTGTGAACTGAGATTCTGCTATTTTTATGTTATGGCATTCAACATACAAATTTACAAACTGAACAAGGTTTAGAGATAATTAATTATTAACTCTTAGCTTGAACAAAAGGTTGCTTTTTTGCCGACCTTAGAACGGTTAGGTTCACAGATATATAATAACAATCTTCACTTTTTCCCTTGTCCTTTAATTGTAAAAACAGAGTAGCAAAATATACAAATTAAACTTCATTTAGAAAAAGCATCACAATTTCATCATCCAAACACAACTATTTTAATGATTTATATATCCTATCATTCTATATACTTGTATAATAACAAGTAACCTGTGTTATCAGTTTGAGGAGTATCATGGACGAATTTCAGCAGAATTGTCAAAAGCCCAAATTCCTTCTTGCTCTTGGCAGAGTATCCTGTGAGGTGGTTGGCTTCTGTATTCCCTTTCATGGTTTTTAAGTTGCTCCTGCTGCCACCTCATGGCCTCTGTTGCTGTTGGCTGTGTGTGTTGCCAAGGGTGTGGGATGGCTTTACGTGGTTTGAAGGTTTGTTACAGCTGAGTTCATTTGAAGATTTTCTTGTGTATCAAGATAGCAGAGTTTCAGCTTGAATCTGGGCCTGTCCAAGCATGTCTAGGGAACTAGTGAAGCCAGCCTATTTTCCTGGAACCTGAAGAACCTATAGGAAAGAGCTTGAGCTTTGTCTCCTGCTTGGGCCACTAGGCATTTTGAATAAATTATGAGATACTTTGACAGCAGTCTAATTGAAGGAGGGCTGTAGAGTCCTCTGGGAGAGAACTCATCCTAAGGGTGGAAGGTGGGAGCCATAACGAGCCTCCCAGTTTCTTCCCAGAGGAGAATATGGATTCTGAGTATAACTTTGTGACTGTGATTCATATCTGTTCCCAGCCAAATTCCACAGATTCATGTGTGGGTCCTAGGCAAAGTGAGAGCCGTAGGTAAAAACTGAAAAAACATTCAATGAACAGTATAAAATATTAAGGCAGACACACACACACATAGTGCACTGTTTTTAACACCTCAGATTAAAAGTTACAAGGGAGAGAGAGGTAACCACAGCAGAGAGTTTGCCATAGATCACCGAGCTTTATTGCTGTGAAATTTTCAGAAATGCATGGAGTGTGGTAAAGTCCTTTGTGGTCAGTGGAGCAGCAGTGAGGGGTTTGCTGAAGAATGGTATGATTGGAGGAACAGGACCTAGGAGAGTAATAGTGATCTTTGGAGGATAAATGTGGTGTCTACAAGGCAGTGAGAGCATTAATAAAGCTAGATTTTTTCTTAATCACAACTGAGACACTCCTTGGGGACTCTCAGAAATGCTGAAGGGGACCAACTTAAGGACTGAGGACAAGCATTATGCAAATAAAGGAAATAAGTCCTGAAATCAGGCAGTCTTCATGCGACCCTGAATGTACCTACAGGCTGGTGAAACCTTGGCAAACTTGCATTTCACTTGCATTTGCCTGCTCCCTCAGAGCAGGCTCTGAACCCACATATGGTGTATACTGCTACAGTTAACTACTATCTGGTCAAAAGTATCTGGCCTGGATTTTTTACAGTGTTCCTGGCTTTATAACTCTTGACTTATTATTCTTCTTTCACTTTTATTCAGCACATATTTATTAAGTATGTCCTCTGTGTGTGGAGATACAGTAATGAACAAAACAAACCTTGATCCAGTCCTTTCAGAAATCATAGGCTGGTGCACAAGACAGACCAATTCATTGGTTCAACAATTTTTATTAACGATCTACGATATGGTAGTTAATAAACCATTCAATGTTTTTGGTATAACAACGTATACATAGCAAGGATCTCATTCTCAAAGAGCTTATGTGGTAGGGAAAGACAGAAAATAACACATAAATAAATACACGAACAGGATAATTACAGATAGTGATAAGTATTGTGAAGGGAATAAGCGTGGTGATGTGATGAAGAACAACTGGAATTGGGGACTATTTTAGGTCAGGTAGTTGGGCAAGGCATTGTGGAAGAGGCCACGTCTGAACAGGTACCTAAAAGGTAAGAAAAAAAAAAAAGCCAACCACTGAGGATCTGTGGGTAGATGTTCTAGCCAGATGCAACAGTAAGATGAAGGGCCCTTAGGCAGGAAAAATTTCACTGTGTTCAAGAACTGAGATGAGGCCAGTGAGCTAGAGCTTAGTGAGAAAGGAGAAAAAGTGGAATGAGATGAGCTTGGAGAATTAGAAAGGGCCAAATCAGGCAGGGCCTTTGGTAAGCACAGTGTCCTATCTAAGTTACTGGGAAAGCTATGAATGGTTGTAAGCAGGGGCCTATCATGATCCGCGAAACTAAGATGACATGTGATGAGAGCTTTCCTTCCCATTTTTTAATAGCACCCCCACCCTGTGGGCCATTCTTGAGGAACTTAAAATAAGTTCCTTAGATCTGGACCTGAGAAAAGGTAGAGTGGCACTACTCAGAAGCTGCCACAAAGCTTACCCTTTACACTAATGTGTGATGTATCTATCTTGACTCAAATGTCTCAACTCCTACCTACTCTAGGGGACTTTAGATGAGACACTTGCTGAAACACTGGAGTGGCTTTGGTCTCCTCCTGTCGGCTGAAAATTTCTTAAATGAGACTAAATCTCCAGTTACTGCTTCTCCTAGGAAGTTTATGAAGGTCAAATTTCTGTTGTCCTGCCTTTCTCCTTAGAAACAACCTAATATTGAGAAATTTGGCAAACGTGATTTATGAGAGTCTCAATAACAGTAATGCAACAGGGAAAATGATAGCAATGTCCTGCAGACCTCATAGAACTCAAAGAAGAGTGTTAAGCAGACAGAAAAGACAATTACAGTACTATGCCATAGCTGCATATTCTCTGACATGAACGTGTGAACCACTCCAGAGACTCTCAGAAATAGTAGGAAAATGTGATGTTTTCAAAGAAATGGCAAGCTGCATTAACAGGTAGAGAAGAGTGAGTCACAAACAGGCTAAAATATGGAACACCAGTTCATCTTCAAAATATCTTCTAAATATTTTGGAAATATTTGGGGCCGCCCAATATAATTATTCATTTGTGCTTATTTCACCTTTGTCCATTCACCCATCATTAAGCAAATATATACGTGTATGTGCATGTTTGTGTATGTATGTGTGTGTGTGTGTATATATGTATGGCTATATAGTTATATATATACATATAGCTATAACTCTTATTATATGGTGACTGATATATCTATTATAGTGTATATATGCTATGGAGTGAATGTTTATGTGTTCCCTAAAACCAAATAACCAATGCGATGGTGTTGGGAGGTGAGGCCTTTAGGAGATAACTGAGTCATGAGAGCTTCATTCTCATGACTGATATTACTGCCTTTATAAAAGAGGTTCCAGAGAGCTGCTTTGCCCATTCCACCATATGAGGACTCAGGGAAAATGCATCATCTATGAACCAGGAAACAGGCTCTCGCAAGATGCCTACCCTGTTGGTGCCTTGATTTTGGACTTCTCAGCCTCCAAAACTGTGAGAAATAAATTAATGTGATTTATAAGCTACTCAGTTGACGGCATTTTGTTATAGTAGCCTGACTGGAGTAACACAATCAATAATACATATGTATGTATATAATATATGTATTATATACGTATACATATATACGTATATAATACATATACTTTTCTAACTATGGTAATTTTCTTTGGTCTGAAGCTGACTTTGATATCAATACAGCCACTTTGTTTTGAATGGAACAAAGTTGGAGAGCTAACAATAACTGATTTTTTTTTTAAGTCACAGTAAACAAAAACAGCTAAATTTGCTGTAAAGATAGACAAATATATCAGAAGAACAAAATAGAAAGAAAGTACAGAAATAAATCCATATATATGGAAAAATTATTTTTAACAAAGGTATAAAAGCAATGCAACAGATAAAAGAATTTTCAACAAATGAGGTTGTAACAATTTTATATCCATATGCAAAAATAAATTTGGATCATTACTTTATATCCTATATAAAAATTAACGCAGAGTGGACCATTAACCTAACTGTAAAATTTGAAACTGCAACATTTATAGAAGAAAATCTTTGTAAGATTGAACAAGCAAATATTTATAATGCTTATAAAGAAAAATTTGGACTTCAGAAAAAAAATTGCTCTTCAAATGACCCTGTCATTTGAGAATGAAAAGACAAAAAGACAAGCCACAGAATGAAAAAAAATTTTCAAATCACATAACTGATAGTGACTTGTATCCAGATTTTGTATCCACAAAGAATACTCAAAACTCTACAGTAAGGACTCTCAATTATTTTTTAATGTGCAAAAGTTTTGAACAGACACTTCGTCCCCCTCAAAAAATGCCATGGCAAATAAACAGTTGAAAAGATACTCAACATCAGTAATAATCAGGATTAGTTAATTAAAAATAAATAAATCAGAATAAATTAAAACCAAAATGAACTACTATACACGTATTAGAGTAGCTAAAATTAAAAATGATTAACCACACTAAGTGTAAGAGAGGATGTGGAAGAACTGTAACTTATACACTGCTAGCTGATGGAATGCAGACCAATTACAACCCTGATGGTTAATACTGAGTATCAACTTGATTGGATTGAAGGATACAAAGTATTGATCTTGGGTGTGTCTGTGAGGGTGTTGGCAAAGGAGATTAACATTTGAGTCAGTGGTCTGGGAAAGGCAGGCCCACCCTTAATCGGCGTGGGCACAATCTAATCAGATGCCAGCACAGCTAGAATATAAGCAGGCAGAAAAATGTGATCTTGCTGCTCAGCCTGCAGACGGCTAATTGTGGCTTGTGATCATGTGAGTTAATACTTAATAAACTCCCCTTTATATATATAATATAATACAATATAAAATATATATATATAATATATAAGCGAGCAGAAAAATGTGATCTTGCTCCTTTGCTTGTGATCATGTTTAATAAAAAATCATATATATATATTATATATATATATATATATATATAATACACCTAGGATGGATGGTTTATTTCTGTAGGTGTACATCAATTTGAAAAATGACAAATTTTTTTCTAAAGGGTTTTGGTTCGGTTCTCTAGAGGGACAGAGTAAAATATATATTATATATATAATTACATATTTTTATATATATTTATATATTTTATTTTTTATATTTTATATATATTATATATTTTATATTTTATATTATATTATATAATATTTTATATTATTATATATATAATTTTATACATTTATATATATATTATATATTTTCTATATAAAATATAAAATTTTTAATATAAATATATAAAATTTTTTTATATATAAAAATATATATATAAATATAAATATATAAATATATATATTTAGTTTATATAAATTTATATATATACATAAATAAATATATATATATAAATAAATATATGTATATTTAGAAAACAATTTGTCAGTTTCTTCAAAAGTTGCATATACACCTAGCAGAAGATACAGCCATTCCACTCCTAGGTATTTACTCAAGAGAAGAGGAAACATAGTCCTTAAAATAATTTACGTGAATGTTCTTCACAGCTTTACTTTTAATCACACCAAACTGAAAACAATCTAAGTGTGCATCAACAGGCAGAGAGTACATAGATGGACAGGTCATGATATAACCATAAAGTGGAATACTACTTAGCAATACAATGGAATGGACTATTCATACATCCAACACCATCAATGAACCTCAAAATAATTATGCTGAGTGAAAGAGCCATACGAAAAAGAATACATATTACATGATTCCATTTATATGAAATTATAGGAAATATAAGCTAAGGTATGCTAACAGCAGCCTAGTGGCTCCCTGGAGGCACAAGGGAGAAGATTGTTTGGGAGGGAGAGATAACAAAAGGACAGAAAGAAACATTTTTGAGGGCATGATGGATGTGTTCACTATCTTGATTGTGGTTTTAGTTTTACGGCTGTATACATATGTCAACACATCAAATTGTTCAATTTAAATATATATAGTTTGCTGTACACAATGCCGGAATAAAACTATTTTTTAAATTGTTCATAATTTATATATATTTTTTTCCTTCAAAAAGATACTATTAAATTGACATACATTATTAAGGAACAAACAGCGTATAACCTAAAACATATGGCTTATAACTTCAACCACAATAACCAGCCTAGTCAGTCCTTTACACACTGCCCTTCAGTTCTCCTTACCCTACCACATGTGCACATAATGCAAAATTCTGTACTTCTTTGTTTCAACCCCAACATGCTAGAAAAAAGACTATAAAACTCTGAGTGATGGTTTCCATTGGTGACTCTCCCCCATTGCATCCCCAGCTATAGGTTTTGGTGTGTCAGTCCTGACAGTCTGAGGGAGTTTACAAAATATCTTTGTGATAGTATTCAGTCCTTCATACAGTTCATGGCACAAGGAACCCCAGAAAAGTAGTGACTTGGCCAAGAACTACAATGAGAAACTAAGTATCTGACCTCTAGGCCTTGGATCTTTTTCTAAGATCCAGAGTCAAGTGTGCAAAGACAGTGTAATGAGGGAACCTAACCTAGAGCATCTTCTCTGAGGAAAAGATCTGAAACAAAGACTTGCTGAAGAACGAAAGAACTAGAGGGCACTGGAGAATGAGAAAGATTATCCCAGGTGGAAGGAACTGCATATAGAAAAGATGCCTGTTGGAGGAACCAGAAGTCCAGTGTAGCTATAGCATATGTGCTAAAACATAGTGAATAGCCATGGAAGACTGCTGTAAAATGTGGCTCAAGAGAGAGGTAAGGACCAGATCATATAGCCTGATAGCCTGAATTAAGAATATCATGCTTAAAGAATAGGAAACCACCAAAGGCTTTGTCTGATTTATCCCTTTTAAAAGATAATTTGAAAGCAAATAAGAGTAAATGTGAAAAGACAAATTGGAGAAGCATTGCTATCATTCTTGTAAGGAAGAGATTACGATGGCTTCATCAGAGTAATTACAGAGAAAAGGAGAAATGTGTGTGGAGTCAAGGAACATAGGAACATGAATTAAAATAACTCAGTATTCATTTAGGACCTCTCAAAAAGGGAGAAGTTTCGAGGATAGCATTAAAATCAGGACCAGAGGGGTACTTTTGAATTGTTTCCTTTTCAGGTTTGTTAGATTTCTGGTACATTCTTGGACCATGAACAACATCTGCATAGTGTTTATCTATACATCTGCATAGTAGCTAATAAATATTATTTAGGAACAGTCAGCTCTCAGACACTAGACTTATTCTATTACTCTCCCTGGACATCCCTTGTTATAGACTGAATGTGTCTCCCCAAAATTCATATGTTGAAGCTCTAACCCCAATGTGCCTGTGTTTGGAGTTAAGACCTATAAGGAGGAAATTAAGATTAAATGAGGTCATAAAGGTGGGGTGCTGGACAAAAGGACTAGTGACCTTACAAGAAGAGGAAGAGGCATCAGAGACATCTCTCACTTTCCACTGTGACACAGAAAGAGAAGGACTTGTGAGGACGTGGAAAGACTGGGAGGCTGAGGCAGGCAGATCACTTGAGGTCAGGAATTCGAGACCAGCCTGACCAACATGGTGAAACCCCGTCTCTACTAAAAATACAAAAATTAGCAGGGTGTGGTGGCACGTGTCTGTAATGCCAGCTACTTGGGAGGCTGAGGCAGGCGAATGGCTTGAACCCGGGAGGCTGAGGTTGCAGTGAGCCAACATTGCGCCACTGCACTCCAGCCTGGGTGACAAGAGCGAAACTCCTCCTAAAAAATAAAAAAAGAAAGAAAGAAAAGAAAAGAAAAAGAGAGAGAGAGAAAGAAAGAA
>NW_026652277.1:83893166-83948785 GCF_009828535.3 Hylobates moloch | reverse complement strand
ACCATCTGCAGGCCAAGGAGAAAGGCCTTACCAAAAACTGGCCCTGCTGGCACCTTGACCTTGGGTTTCCAGCCTCCACAACTGTGTGAAAATAAATTTCTGTTTTTTAAGCCATCCAGTCTGTAATATTTTGTTACGGTAGCTTGAGCTAACTAATATATATCTTTACCCCGAAGACATTTCTTCCCATGTCTATTTGGTTCATCTGAAATTTTGATTACTTCAGGTAAACTAAGAAGGGTGATACGGGTTGAATGTCTGTCCTCTTCAAATCTCATGCTGAAATGTAATTCCCAATACTGGAGGTGAGGCATAGTGGGAAGTATTGGATCATGGGGGCAGATCCTACATAAATGGCTTAGTGCCATACCCCTGGTGATGAGTGAGTTCTCACTCAGTTAGTTCATGTGAGATCAACTGTTTAAAAAGAGTCTGGAACCTCCCCCTTCTCTCTCTTGCTCATGCTCTTGCCGTGTGACATGCTGGCTCCCCATCACCTTCCGCCATGATTGGAAGTTTCCTGAGGCCCTCACCAGAAACCGAACAGATACTGGCACCATGTTTTCATACGGCCTGCAGAACCATGAGCCAATTAAACCTCTTTCTTCTTTTATTTTGTTGTTGTTGTTGTTGAGACGGAGTCTCTCTGTCACTCAGAATGGAGTGCAGTGGCATGATCTTGGCTAACTGCAACCTCCACCTCTTGGATTCAAGTGATTCTCTTGCCTCAGCCTCCCAAGTAGCCAGGACTACAGGCGTGTGCCACCATACCCTGCTATTTTCTTTATTTTTGCTAGAGACGGGGTTTCACCATGTTAGCCAGGCTGGTCTCAAACTCCTGAGCTCAAGCAATCCATCTGCCTTGGCATCCCAAAGTGCTAGGATTACAGGTGTGAGCCACCGTGCCCGGCCCTCTTTTCTTTACAAATTGCACAACCTCAAATATTCCTTTATAGCAATGCAAAAATAGCCTAACACAGAAAATCGGTACCAGGAGTGGAGTGTTGCTATAAAAATACCTGAAAATGTGGAAGTGGCTTTGGGACTGGACAACAAGCAGAGAGGTTGGAAGAGTTTGCAAGGCTCAGAAGAAGACACAAAGATGATGGAAAATTTTGAATTCTTAGAGACTGGTTAAATGATTGTGACCAAAATGCTGATAGAGATAGGGATAGTGAAAACCAGGCTGAGGAGGTCTCAGGAGGAAATAAGGAAGTTTTTGGAAACTGGAGTAAAGGTCACCCATGTTATGCCCTAGCAATGAACTTGGCTTCATTGTGTTCATGTCCTAGGGATCTGTGGAAGTTTGAACTTAATAGACGATTTGGCAGAAGAAATTTCAAAGCAGCAAAATATTAAAGAGGTCACCTGGCTGCTTCTAGCAATTTATGATCAGGAGCAAATACAAGCAAATACAGGAGCAAAAAAACAAGTGACTTAAAGCTGGAAATTACAGTTAAAAGGGAAGCAGAGGCCAGGCATGGTGGCTCACACCTGTAATCCCAGAACTTTGGGAAGCTGAGGAGGGCAGATTGCTTGAGATCAGGGGTTTGAGAGCAGCCTGGGCAACACAGTGAAACCCCATCTCCACAAAAATACAAAAAAAAATAGCTGGTCATGGTGGTGCACCTGTGGTCCCATCTATTTGGGAGGCTGAGGCAGCAGGATTGCTTGAGCCCATGAGGAAGTGGCTGCAGAGAGCCAAGATTGCACTACTACACTCCAGCCTAGATGATGGAGCAAGACCCTGTCTCTAAAATAAAATAAAATAAAATAAAATAACATAACATAACATAACATAAAAAATAAATAAAAGGGAAGCAGAGCATAAAAGTTTGGAAAATTTGCAGCCTGGTCATGTGGCAGAGAAAGAAAAAGCATTTTCAGGTAAGGAATCCAAGCAAGCTGTGGAGCAACCACTTGCTAGACAGATTAGCATGACTAAAAAGGAACCAAGTGCTACTATCCAATACAAAAGGAAAAAGGCTTCAAAGTCATTTCAGAAACCTTCAGAACAGTCCCTTTCATCACAGATTCAGAGGCTGATATAGTTTGGGTATTTTATCCCTGCCCAAATCTCATGTTGAATTGTAATCCCCAGTGCTGGAGGTGGGGCCTGGTGGGAGGTGTTTGGGTCATTGTGGTGGATCCCTCATGCTTGTTGCTATCTTTGCAACGAGTGAGTTGCAATAGTGAGTTCCTGCAAGGTCTTGTCATTTAAAAGTATATGCACCTCCCTCCCCACACTCTCTTGCTCCTGCTTTTTCCATGTGAGGTGTCTGCCCCTGCTTCACCTTCCACCATGAGTAAAAACTTCCTGAGACCTCCCCACTAGCAGATGCTGGCACTGTGTTTCCTGTACAGCCTGCTGAACTGTGAGCCAATTAAACCTCTGTTCTTATAAATTACCCAGTCTCAGGTATTTCTTTATAGCAATGCAAGAATGGACTAACACAGAGGCCTAGAAGGAAAAAATGTTTCAGGGGCCAGGGCCAGGGCGCCACTGCCCTGCCCAGCTTCAGGATACTGCTCCCCGCATCCCAGCCATGCTGGCTTCAGCCTCAGCTCAAAGGAACCCAGGTATAGCTCGGCCCACTACTCTGTAGGGCACAAGCTGTAAGCCTTTGCAGTTTCCACATGGTGTTAACTCTACAGGTATGCAGAATGCAGGAGTGAAGAAGGCTTGACAGCTACCGCCTAGACTCCAGGGGATGTATCAGAAAGCCTGGGTGCCCAGAGAGAAGACTGCCACAGGGGCAGAGTCCCCACAGAGAAACTCTGCTAGGGTAATGCTAAGGGGAAATGTGGGGGTGGAACCCCTACACAGAGTCCCCACCAGGGAACTGCCTAGTGGAACTGTGGGAAGGGGGCTGCCATACACCAGACCTCAGAATAGTAGAGCCACTGGCAGCTTTTATCCAAAGCCTGGAAAAGCTGCAGGTACTCAGCTCCATCAGAGTAGTTGTGGGTGGCTGCACTCTAAAGCCACAGGGCCAGAGCTGCCCAAAGCCTTGGGAGCCCATTCCTTGTACCAATGTGCCCTGGATGTGAGACATGGAGTCAAAGGAGATTATTATGGAGCTTCAAGATGCAGTGTGTTCCCTGTGGCATTTTAGACTTGTGTGGGGCCAGTTGCTTCTTTCTTTTGGCTGATTTCTCTCATTTGGAATGAGAATATTTACACAATGTCTGTGCCACTATTTTGTCTTGAAAGTAAATAACTTGTTTTGATTTTACAGGCTCGTAGGTGGAAGGAGCTTGTCCTTGAATCTCAGGTGAGACTTTGGATGCTGCACTTTTGATTGAGTTAATGCTGGAATTGCTGGAATGAGTTAAGACTTTTGGGGACTACTGAGAAGAGGATAATTGTATTTTCTAACATAAGAAGGACAAGAGACTTGGGGGACCAGGGGCAGAATGATATAGTTTGGATATTTGTCTCCTCCAGATCTCATGTTGAAATGTGATACCTCATGTTGGAAGGAGGACCTAGTGGGAGGTATTAGATCATGGGGGCAGATATCTCATAAATGGCTTAGTGCCATATCCTTGGTGATGAGTGAGTTCCTACTCAGTTCACATGAGATCTAGTTGTGTAGAAGAGTCTGGGACCCGTCCATTCTCTGTCTTTCTTCTGCTCCTTCCATGCGCCGTTCTGGCTTCTCATTATTTTCCACCATGATTATAAGCTTCCCGAGGCCTTCACTAGAAGCTGAACAGATGTTGGCACCATGCTTCTCATACAGCCTGTAGAACCGTGAGGCAATTAAACCTCTTTTCTTTATAAATTACTCAGCCTCAGGTATTCCTTTATAGCAATGCAAAACTGGGCTAATAATAAGGGATATCAACTTACCTCTTAAGAGAGTACATCATGGGAGAGCATTTTAATTTACATTTTTATTTTCTGTTTCTCTGTCTTGTTTTACTTTTGGTCCTCTTATCCAGATCTGTGACCTGGGGGCATGAAGAATGTAGAAATGGTGACAGGGCTGTGCAGTTAGAGGACTTATTCTAATGATTAGGTCAATTATTTGCATGAGATCTCATTTCTTCACTCTGTAGTTTTTGGCAGAGATGTTTTGTTTATTAGCTACTCTGAACTATCTGGGGACCTGTCTTGATAGCTCGTTCCATGAAATGTGTCAAAAACTATTTCTCTCTGATGGTTAATCATAGAGAAATAATGTCTATTTTCACAGCTTTCTAAAGAATTGTGATATAAAATCTAGGATTAAACTTTAAAGCATTTTATCTAGACTTCCAGCAGACATACTCACTTCTGATGAGTTTCCACTCTAGATCCATTTCTGAGGATGCTTTCAAAATGTACCCGAGATCAGAGATCAAAGGCCATTCACCCAGATAACCAAACACTCTTAAGTCTGTTTTCAGAGACCTATGCCATGTTAGGTGTTTCTGATTTTAGTGTTTTAGTAATGATAGCATGGTATATCTTTTTCCTTATTTTATTTCTATCCTATTTGTGCCTTCATATTGAAAAAGGGGTTGGCGAAGGCAGTGGATAGTTGAAGCTTGCTTTTTTATACATCTGAAAATCTCTACCATTTTCCGGGAGTTTTGATCATGTACATTAATGTGATTGTTAATATGGTTGGATTTAAATCTACCGTTTTGCTATCTTTTTTCCATTTTCCTATCTGTTCTTGTTTACTCTTTTCCTCTTTCTCTGCTTCATTAGTATTAAATGAACATTTTTTGTTTTCTGTCTTTTGTTCACTTAGTAGCTGTGTTTTATTTGTTTGTTTGTTGGTTGGTTTTTACTTGTGTTTGTTTGATTTTAGTGGCTACTTCAGGGTTTCTAGTGACACTGTCCAATAGATATATAATGTGACCCACATATGGAATTTATATGTTTTCTAATAGCCACACTTTTTAAAAGTTAAAAGAAGCAGGTGAAATTAAATGTAATATACCCAAATTATTGTAATTTTAATTAATAATAATAATCAATATTAATAATTTGCAACAGTATATAAATATTAATGGTAAATTTTATTCTTTTTACACTATGTCTTTGAAATCTGGTGTGTATTCTATACTTAACAGCACATTCATTTTGGGCCAATTACATTTCAAGGGCTCAAGAGCTACATGTGGCTAGTTACCAGGATAGACAATGGAGGTTTATAGAGTTCACCTTTAACTTATCACAAGTAATATACCAACTTATGTATAGTAGAAAGAAACCTTAAATAATATTCTTTCATTTTCCTCCTCCCAGCACTGGTGTGAGTGTTGTCATGTTTTACTTCTCTATATGTTATAAACCTGACACTACATTGTTATTATCTTTTGCTTTAGTTATCTCTTAAAGAGATTTCAAAAATAAGAAAAATATCTTTTTACATATCCACATATTTACCATTTCCAGTATTCTTTATTCTTTTTTTTTTTTTTTTTTTTTTGAGACGGAGTCTCGCTCTGTCGCCCAGGCTGGAGTGCAATGGCGCAATCTCGGCTCACTGCAAGCTCCGCCTCCCGGGTTCACGCCATTCTCCTGCCTCAGCCTCTCCGAGTAGCTGGGACTACAGGCGCCCGCCACCACGCCCGGCTAATTTTTTTTGTATTTTTAATAGAGACGGGGTTTCACCGTGGTCTCGATCTCCTGACCTCCTGATCCGCCCGCCTCGGCCTCCCAAAGTGCTGGGATTACAAGCGTGAGCCACCGCGCCCGGCCTATTCTTTATTCTTTTATGTAGATTCAGAATTTTTCTGCCTGAAGGTTTCCTTTAATAATTTTTGTGGTGCCATTCTACTGGTGATGAATTATTTCGGCTTTTGTATGTCTGAAAAAAAAATCTTTATTTTCCCTTCATAGTGAACAATATTTTTTGCTGGAAATAACAATTCCAGGTTTACAGAATTATTTTTTCTTTTTCTTCCAACATTTTAACCCTTTTCCTGTTTGCCCCAAGAATACATGCCTGTAGCTGCTGTGTTTACCCTGAGATAAATTTGCCACAAAATATCTCACTTTTATTATTTTTGCATCGTTCTAGTACATTGACTTTGGAAACAAAAGACATCATTCTACTTACAACATTCTGGGCCAGGTGAGGTGGCTCACACCTGTAATCCCAATACTTTGGGAGGCTAAGGCAGGCAGATCACTTGAGGTCAGGAGTTCGAGAACAGCCTAAAAATACAAAATTAGCCAGTCGTGGTGGTGCACACCTGTAATCCCCACTACTCGGGAGGCTGAGGCAGGAGAATTGTTTGAACCTGGGAGGCAGATGTTGCAGTGAGCTGAGATCACACCAGTGCACTCCAGCTTGGGCAACAGAGCAAGACCCTGTCTCAAAAAAATAAAAAATAAATAAAATAATAACAATATTACAATATTCTGTTTTTAGTAGTGGTGTTTTGTATTTCCATTTACAAAACATAGTAATTCTCAATTGCTGAAAATGTCAAATCCTAGAAAACACAGCATTCCTACGTGTGATGTTAACATCATTCTCAAAGAGTTGTTGGCTGAAGATTGACTTGATGAATCCAATTTTTTCAAAACTGACAATACTGATGATTCAGACAATTCTGATGTTAGTTGCTTTTAGAAATAACTCCAAGAGCAGTTTTTAGATTTTATTTTCACATTGAAAATCAGTCAGATTTGCTTCAGCCTCAAAAAGCATGTTTATGTAAAATTAAATGAGTGCTGGCAGGCAACTGTAGTTTTTTCTCCTAAATGGGAAAAGGGTTAAAGATGTCACTCCACTGTTGCCCAGCGTACATTGTTTCTGGCAAGAAGTCTACTGTTCTTATGATTGTTCATTTATATGTAATATGTATTTTTCCTCTGGTTGCTTTTAATATTTTCTCTTTATCATTAGTTTTGTCCAATGTAATAATGTGCACAGGTGTTGTTTTCATGAAGTTTATTGTGTTTAGAATCTGTTGAACTTCTTTAATTTGTTTGTTTATGGTTTTCAACATATTTAAACAAATTTTGGCCATTTTTTCTTCAAATACATTCTTCAATTCTCCCTTCTTTCTTTTGAAAACTCCAATCACATGTACATTATGCCACGTTGTTTTTCCACAACTCACTGAAGTTCTTTGTATTTTTGTTTCTTTGCTTCTCTGTGCCTTATTTTGCATAGTTTATTATTGATATGTTTTCAAGTTTAGGATATTTTGTTTTCCAGACTATAATCTGCTATTAATCCTATCCAATATAATTTTTATTGCAGGTATTGCATTTTTCATCTCTATACATTTGGTTTTGGTCCTCTCATATATTCCATATTTCTTTTTAACATGTTTACACTTTCCTCTACTTTCTGGAACATATGGAATACAGTTAACAATTACTGTTTGTCTATTAAGTGGGTACTCTGTGCCACTTCTGTATCTGTTTTAATTGACTGATTTCCACCCCCACTTCCTCACTTAGATTTACATTTTCCTGCTTTAAATGCCTAGTAATTTTTTAATTAGATGCCAGACGTCGTAAATTTGACCCAGTTGGATTTTCTTATATTTCTATAAATACTGATCCTTTTAAGGTTTGCTCTTCAGCTTTTATAGACTGGGCCATTGCATGCTGTAGGGCTAATTTTGCCCCAGTTCTAAGGCAATATCATGAGTCTTCTACTTCTTGCTTTGTGAACAAAAACTATTTCTTGCCCTTTATGAGCTCTTGATATTACTCCCTTTTATTCTTTCCCCTGGTTGTTATTTTCCTCTGGTTTGGGATAGTTTCCACATACACTTGTACTTACCAGTACAGAGCTGGAGACTCAAGGACATTCTCTGCAGATTTCCAGAATTCTCTCTCTGTTCTGCTCTTTTTCTCTGGTACTCTGTCCTGTGAACTTCACCTGTCTTGGCCATTCCAGACTATGAGCTCCATCTTCTTAACTTTAGAATACCAGGCAATGCCTGGGTTCTCTCTTTGTACACTGAAGCTTGGAAACTCTCACCAGTAAGTAATCTGGAGGCAACATTATGACTCACTTGTTTGTTTCACTATTCTTAAGGATCACTGTACTGTACTGCCCGATGTCTGATGCTTGAAAACCACTATTTCATTTATTTTGTATTGTTTTTGTTGTTACTGTTGTTTCCAGAGAATAAATCTGAACCATGTGTCTTCAGCTTGGCTGGACTCTAACTGTGTATTTGAGAATTTTATTATTTTTAGAAATCTAAATGTACAGACTTGCATTTATCTCTGTAAATTGCATATTGTCGCCTTTGTCCTTTTAAAGTATCTTCTAATTTTGTCTTTTTTTGTTTTAATTCATATGAAAAGTTAAGCATCATTTTTATATGTTTGTGACACAGATAAGATATGTAGTTTAGAATAAAACCACAGACAGAGTTCTGAGACCTTCTACTAGGGATCAACCTGAAGCTCTCCTCAAACCATTAACAAGTGATCTCGGAGAAAAATGACCCAGAGTTGCAGAACTACTTCACATTAACCATATGGGAATTACTTGCTCCTTTCTTCCACAAAAGCAATAAGAGAGCCTTTATCATTGTATTTGCCAAAGTTAAGATAGTCTGTATTTATGGCCTTCCCTTTTCTAAATATAGAAACGATCAAAATCAGAACTTAGTATATTCTATATAGCCTGCTCTTAATGCGTTCATGTTGACTTCTAGAGATCTTTGCTTCCAAACAGTTTGGTAATTGATCCCAGAATGGGTCTAAAATCTACATTGAGATTATAGAGATTAATAGCTTCCAAATTCCACCATTTCCAAAAAGGTAACACATGTCTATCCATTTCTGGCTTTCTATCATTGCTTCCACTTATTATGACTTTTCAGATATTGCCAGCAATGTTTCTGGGATTATATTTGCACGTTTTTTTTCAATATCCTGCTTATTTTCTTCAGGATATTTTGGTATATTAACAAACTATGTGAGGCTCTTTCTATATAGGAAATATATATATTATATATATATATATATATATATTTTTTTTTTTTCTCTTATTGCCCAGGCTGGAGTGCAATGGCGAGATCTTGGCTCACCGCAACCTCCACCTCCCAGGTTCACACAATTCTCCTGCCTCAGCCTTCCGTGTAGCTGGGATTACAGGCATGCACCAGCACGCCTGCCTAAGTTTGTATTTTTAGTAGAGACGGGGTTTCTCCATGTTAGTCAGGCTGGTCTCGAACTCCTGACCTCAGGTGATCTGCCCCACCTCAGCCTCCCAAAGTGCTGGGATTACAGGCATGAGCCACTGCACCCAACCTGGATACATTTTTAAGAA
The DNA here is from genome assembly GCF_009828535.3 of Hylobates moloch. Lineage (NCBI taxonomy): Eukaryota > Metazoa > Chordata > Mammalia > Primates > Hylobatidae > Hylobates > Hylobates moloch. Next base: position 83,939,531 of record NW_026652277.1, on the reverse strand, counting down.
AAATTATGGCCAGGTGTGATGGTAATCACAGACCATCACAATGCTTCCCTGCACTTTGGGAGGCCGAGGCAGGTGCATTCCTTGAGCTCAGGAGTTTGAGACCAGCCTGGGCAACATGGCAAAACCCTGTCTCTACAAAAAATACAACAATTAGTCAGGTGTGGTGGCATGCACCTGTAGTACTAGTTACTTGGGAGTCTCAGGTGGAAGGATGGCTTGAGTTCAGGAGGTAGAAGTTGCAGTGAACCAAGATCACACCACTGCACTCCCGCTTGGGTGACAGAGCCAGAGCCTATCTCTCTCTCTCTCTCACACACACACATACACACACACACACTTCATTTGTGTCAGAGAATTTGGATGGAATTTAAATGTCTTTCTTATATAGCCTGTCCTGTATTTATTTTTAAGATTGTCAGTCTGACTGCTATTCTTCATATTGGAGAAAAAAGAAAAATAGGCACTGAGACTCCTACTTTTCTTCTGTTATTTGTCAGCATAGTTTGTTGCCTGCATGATTAAACAATACCTGATGTCCAAGTAGTGGTCCTAACTGGTCACTGCTGTTTTCCTTTGTAGAACATAATCTAAGGTGTCATTGCTGTTTTTCTTTGTGATCTATGAGGTACGTTGTTATCTCTCCTTGGCATTATTTTCTTTTCTTTTGGGTATGGCTTGGTCCATTCTGTGATAGTTAGTTTTCCTGACAGTATTCATACAGGTCTCAACATTCTTATGGGCTCACATCACTCCTAAATGCACTAAAATCAGCATACACTAGTAATGTTTTATCCAGAATAAATGACCATAAAGCAGCACACAACTGATTGCATGCTGTAAGAACTGGATTTATTATTGATCAGAAATTTTACTTTTGTGTACCCACAAAATAAATTCATGTATAATAATTAGTTTCTAAAATCAAAGTTTGGGCCTTACTGAGCTTGTGTAACAATGACCTCAATAATTGAAAAAAAAATTCCTTAGGGGGGATTTAAATAAATAAATAAATAATGGAATGAAAAAGGCAGCTGTGCTGACAGAAAAGTCAAAGATTAGCAAAAAAGTTACATGATGACAATGACAAAGTTAAACAGTCCAAACTTTTGTTTATGTGACAAAAATGTGAAACTTACCATCTTAAAATAAATCATAATCTTATGGCTAATTTTATTGCTTTGTGAAAGGCTTGACTCTGAAAATGAACAAGTTTATTCACTGTCAGATGCAGTTGATTTAAAGCCAAATGAGAAATTGTGATGCAAGAAGTATACAAATGTGTTAAATAAAATAGGATTCTTAAATACTCTAATGGTTGTAAATGTTAGTATTTAGCTAACATTTATTAAGTGCCTACAAATGTACCAGGCACTGTTCTAAGCACTAACGATGCTGTAATGAACAAAGTATACAAAAATTTCTGTATTATGGAGTTTACATTCTAGTGGGGTTAAGTTTGGAGAGTCAGAAAATAAACAAGATAAATAAATAGGTCAAATAGGTAAAACTGTAGGATTTTACAGATCACCGCTGTCCAATGGAAACACAATGTAAGCCATATATGTAATTTTCAATTTCCTACTAGCCATATTAAAGTGTAAAAAGAAACAGGTGAAATTAAATTTTCATAAGCTTTTTATTTTTGAATAATTTTTAATTTACAAAAAAATTCCAAATGTATTATACTGTTCATTCAGTTTTTCTGTTGTTAAGATCTTGCATTACTGTGATGCATTTTTCAAAACCAAGAAACCAACACTAGTGCATTATCATTAACTAAACCTCAGACTTTATTTGAATTTTACGAATTTTTCCATTAATGTCATCCTCCTGTTTCAGGATCCAGTTTATGATATCACAGTACATTTAGTTGTCATGTCTTCTTAGTCTCCTCTGGTCTGTGATGGGGTGGTATTAATTTTAATAATATATTTTATTTAACTCAATATAGCAAAAATATCATTTTAACCTGTAATTGATATTTTTTAAATTATCAATGTTTATTACTTTTTCTTATTCAGTCTTCAAAATCCAGAGTGTATTTTATACTTAACAGTGCATCACATTTCATACTCAGACACTTTCATTGGAAATACTTCATCTGCATTTGGATCTCACAAAATTTACAGTTGAAAAAGTAGGTTCATATACTTAGGTTGTTCCAAGTATGCTTAAAAGTCTTCCAATAAATTCATGACTAATGCAAGTTTAGAAAAAAGAAAGCAAAAAAAAATTACTTTAAAAAGTTTAAAAATAATCCCATGAGATATCAGTTTTCAAATTTAAATCTAAATTTAATTAATCAATTAAGGTTAATTGATTTAAAAATTCAGTTCCCAGTTGCACTAGACATATTCAAGTGCTCAATAGTCACAGACCATCATAAGGACTTTTGATTTTATTCCGAGCTATAAAGGGAGCACTGAAGGGTTTTGAGCAAAGTAGTGACATAATCTGATTTAAGATGACTTTGCTATGTCAGAGAATAAATTGAGGTGAGGCAAGGGCAGAAGCAGGGAGACCAGCCAGGAGGCTACTGCAGGTAACATCAGGTAAGTGATGAAGGTGCCTTGGACTAAAGTGGTGGCAGTGGAGGTGGGGAGAACTGGTAGGAGTCCAGGAATCTCTTGTGCTAGCCCTGACTCAATCTGTTTATGAATTAGATAAGGGATCAGGGATGACACAAAGGTTTTGGGGCTAAAAAATTTAGGACAATGAATTTGTCTTTTATAGATTTTGTAAAAGAAACAGGTTTGGGTAGGAAGATCAGGGGCTTGGTTTTGGACATTTTGAGTTCAAGATGCATATGAGACATGTAAGTGAAGATGTTAATAAGTAGGCAGTGGATATCTGAGTATGGAGTTGAGGAGAGCTCAGCTAGTGATACACATTTGGGAGCCATCAACATATAGATAGTATTTAAAGACAGAAGACGGAAGGAGACTACCAAACGAAAGTACAGAAAGAAGTATTAGGGTTAGGTCATCCAGCAACAGTATTTTCAGGAAAATGCAAGCTTTGAGATCAGGCCGCAAACAGATCAACAAGAACTGGAGGAATAATAAACTCTTTCCAGGCAAAAGCAGCATTAGATGCAATGGTGCAAAGGTAAGTGGTTAGCCAACCATGGTATAGCAAGTCATTTTGCTCTGCTGAAGCAGAAATACTAGCTAGCTGACACAGAAAGATGCATTAAGTGATTGCGAAGGGCTCTCATGCTAGCTGGGTGGCTATCCAGAGTTGGGAATGTGAGGGTTCTAAGGACAGCTTTGGAGTTAACAAGTGACAGCTGCAGTTAGTTTCCTATACATACACAAAACCAACCCGTCCTACCACAGAATATATGTCATAATGCTGGCACAACAGGCACATCCCTTTCAGTTTTGCAGACGAGGAGTAACCGTTGCCCCGGACCACAAAGCCACTTAGCGGCAGAGCCTCGCACCCGCGAAGATTACTACGGAGATGTTTTTACCCCTGAGGACACCTGAGCCCTTAAGTGGGGCAGGCTTGGAGGGAGGGGGGCCGATAAGGCGACTTCAGGCAGGGCAATCATGACGGGCGCTTGAGTTCTGCGCAGAATTTTGACAAGGGGGAGGAGGGTCTTGGCTTGAAGACAGAGCAAGGAGTCATTTAAGGATAATGGAAGGGCATAAGCGGAAGCTCAAGGATAAAAAGCACTGAAATTCTTGAGCTGGCGGCAGGGCTGAACGTAGCTCAGTGAAAGATCCTTTCTTGCCACCTCCTCTCTAAGCCAGGCTGTGAGGACCGCGGGAAACGAAGGAGAAGGGTGGCGGTGGGGTCAGCAAAGGGCAGGCCCAAGGTGCATCTTTTAGGTCCTAATGCTGGGAGCAGCCGTCCCCGCCCCTATATTCCTCTCACCGGGTAGGTTTGCCTGGCAGTGGCTACCTCCCAGGCAAAAATTCGGCCTGGTTAAACTGGAAAAAGCAGGAAAGCCCGCCCACTGGCGTCCGGGGAACGCCTGCAAAGCGCCAGCACCCTACCACCCCAGGCGCCGCACGGGTGGGGTCCGGGCCGCGGGCTCTTCCGGGGCGGGCCTCGCCTGACGCAGGAGGAGGGGCGGCCCCGTCGCACACGAACCAATCACGACAGACGCTCTACGTGGCTAGCATTGACCAATAGGAGACCACAGTGATAGCGACGGGGAAATTCAAACGTGTTTGCGGAAAGGAGTTTGGGTTCCATCTTTTCATTTCCCCAGCGTCGCTTTCTGTAGGTAAGTTCTGTCTCACCGGCGCACTGAGGAACGGCCGCAGCCGGTGTAGGGGCTCATTGTCAGCGCTGGTCGGTGAGGGGTGGGGCGAGGTTGGGGCAGCTCGAAGCCGGGTATGCGACGCGGCTAAATGAGCTGGAGGGGGAGGGGATGTCTCGCTGCCTCAGCGCGTCTGGCCGGTGGGGTGATGCGGGAGGTTTTGTTGAAGTAAGAAGTGGGTGTGGCCCACGCTGGAAAGAAGGGGTGGTGGGGTACCTGCGCACAAGATCGTTTTCCAAAGGACAGTCTCTCTTGTTTTGCGGGTTAGAACTGGGAAAGAAGGGGGTGGCCGTGGTCTGACAGTTACCTTTCAAACCTGACTTAAGGGGTGGAGTGATACCTTGCTGCAACTTTATGACTTTTTTTCATTGTTAAGCCTGAAGACGGGGCAGCATTGTTATCAGTGACACTGAGTTGGTGTTTGAGAGTCACAAAGATACGATTAACAATAAGACTGCAGACACTTTATTGAACAAACACCACCACCATGCAGATAAGCAAGTGCTCAGTACCAGTACAGTAGTTTCTTAGTGTTAGATTAAGGTAGCAAATCATGATTCTGTTAGATATGCACAAGAATAAACCTGCGGATTTCCTAATTATCAGTAAAGCCCCATCATGTTCATATTCTGCTTTGAAAGCACATGCACTGTGAAGATTTACTCAAGTAAAGCAGGCGAATAAAGGAATTGTTATTCCCATTGCCAAACGAATTCCTTATGTCTATGTCACTACCAGAATCCAAGCAATCTTTATGTGTATGTTGCTACCAGAATCCAAGCAAACACTCCATCATATTTTTTTAAGTGACAGTAAATTTGCAGATTTCTAGAGTGTGACGTCATTGATGTTATATTGGGGAAAAAAGTATACTTAGCCTATGAAACCTTGCTGAATAAATTACAAAGATGTGTACCTTGTTGTTGTGCACTTACCTCCATTAATACTAGCCTAGTAATAGCTGCATTTAGATGTGTTCACGAAACGAATGCTTTAGTCGTCTGGGTTCTAAAAAGCGAATGCATTTTTTTCTTTGATGCTAAAGTAGGAATTATGACTAGTTCAGTTTTTTTCTTAGAAATGGAGTCCGAGGATTTAAGTGGCAGAGAATTGACAATTGATTCCATAATGAACAAAGTGAGAGACATTAAAAATAAGTTTAAAAATGAAGACCTTACTGATGAACTAAGCTTGAATAAAATTTCTGCTGATACTACAGGTGAGTTTTTCTTTTCTTTTAAGTTAGTAACTGTTAGTTGGATATCCTCTAAGGTAAAGAAATAGTACTAATCACTTTATTTATAATTTACTCATGTGTTTATTGTCTTTCTCCTCCACTGGAATGCAGGCTACATGAAGGCAGGGTTTTTATCTGTTCTATCCACAGAACTTTGAATGGTGTCTGGCACATAGTAGGTAGGCACTTAAACATTTATTGAACAATGATTAATGGGTGAAAATGCCCAGAGTTTAATACTCTAGCTCTTCTAAAAGTATTAGCTCAGAAGCCTGATTCTTTACTGTATTTCAAATGGTTGGTCATTTGAATGGTGATCTTTGGATAATTTTGTTACATGTATACTAACCATTAAATAGATGAGGAATTGAAAATAAATGGAAGAACCTGTGATCTAATCATGGTGGCTGACTGTGTTCACTTTGAAAAAAACCTAGAAAATGATAGGTTTACTGTTAAGCAAAATCTTAATAGAGTATAATTGTACTTAATTATGTCACACTAACAAAGGTTGTACATCAAGGCAATTGAGTATTTTAAGTATTGAGGAAGATTCAAAGATGCTTAAAACCATAGTTTCTTTCTAGATGAGAATTTATATATTCACTATGCTACATTGTAATGCATGCTGGGCATCATAGGAATACTAGGATGATAAAACACAAATGTTTTATTTGTTGATTAGAGGAAGAATAGGGTACTCAGGCATGAGGAATGCATCTGCAAAGCCACAGATGGCAATGTGTGTTTTTTAGACATTTCACAGACTAATTTCTTAGGAAAGGAATAGGAGATAAAAATAGAAAAATTAAGGTCAGACCAAAGTAAATTTAAAACGACAAAGCAAAGTTATGCATGCACTATATTTTAGTAGAAAGTAGAAACAAATTTTATTTTTAAAAGTAAAGATGTAGGCTTTGTTGAAAGTGACTGAAGTTAATAGAAGGAATGATAGCTTCTCTGGAAATCTGAATTTAATATTGCTCAGTAATAACCAAAATATCCTGAACAGAAGACTGACATTCAAGTTATCTTTTTAAAAAACTAACACTCAAGAAAGTAAAAAGTACATTACAGTGTGAACATTTTGTCTGAAGGTTATTCTCGCTGTTTCTGTTGGTTGGGGTTCCACAGAGAGAAACCTGACAGTCACGAGAGGTCCTATAAATTCCAAAGTTCTAGACCATGATAACTATGAGTTTGTTGGACCAAGAAATTATCAGGGCCTCTAGGAGAAATATAGGTTACTTGGAGAGAAGAAGATGATTATATCATTTGTTTATTTTTTGTAAAGCTGGTTTGGTTTTACAAGTAAGTAAGAGGTATACAGAGCTAATGTTGAATGGGTAAGGTTGTAAAGAAGGTTATGTTAGGACTGGAGCAGTAAGTTTAATGAATAAATCATTGATGAGAGAATTTTCTAAGTTAATTAGTACAGGTGGTATTGGGAGAGATTTAGTTTTCTATGGATAGGTAGGATGCTAAAATTATAGTTATCCTGCAACAGCATAAAATTTTCTTAAACTACATACAATTTTTAAAGGCTACTTACAAAAAAACTCACTTATTTTCAAATTTTTTCTTTCCTTCAAAATATATAGCTTTTGGATAAAGTATACCTTCATAAAAGACAAATATACGATAAATAAGTTAGTTATATGAACTTTTACAATTTTAAAAAGTATTACAAGGACTTTATGTACGTTGATACTGAGAGTACAAATGCTTGACTATATTTTGAAGGAAAAATGCAATTTGGCATTTGTTTTATGTCTTTTCTTGTGATATATTTTGTTCCCCTTATTTAGATAACTCGGGAACTGTTAACCAAATTATGATGATGGCAAACAGCCCAGAGGACTGGTTGAGTTTGTTGCTCAAACTAGAGAGAAACAGTGTTCCGCTAAGTGATGCTCTTTTAAATAAGTTGATTGGTCGTTACAGTCAAGCAATTGAAGCCCTTCCCCCAGATAAATATGGCCAAAATGAGAGTTTTGCTAGAATTCAAGTGAGATTTGCTGAATTAAAAGCGTAAGTATTAGCATTTTAACTATGTTTAACTATGTTACATAATATGTAACTACATTGCAAAGAGAGAAAATAAAAACATGTCAGTATTGTGAGAAAATTAATATTTTTTTACCAAATGCTTTTGCTTATAGTTAACAAGAGACTAACGTAAACTCTTTTCTATGCACGTTTCCACAACAGTTTACTTATTTTAAACTGCCTAAAAAGATTTTTTTAAAATAACTTACTAGTATTTAATTTTATCCACAGAAAAAAGCAATATCCCATGTCTTTTGGAAAATTGAATGAAGCATTATCAAGTTTAAATAGCTATGTTCTTTTTAAATTTTGACTCAAATCTTTTATTACAGTATTCAAGACCCAGATGATGCACGTGACTACTTTCAAATGACCAGAGCAAACTGCAAGAAATTTGCTTTTGTTCATATATCTTTTGCACAATTTGAACTTTCACAAGGTAATCTGAAAATGTCAAATTCAAATTTTAAATAAAGGATAACTTATTACAACTTACATCCTAATATTAAATCGTATATATGAAGTGGAAATTTGAGGCAAAAGGCATTAAACTTGATCAGATGAGAATATGGGGGGAAAATGCCACCTAAATGTAAATGTAGAGAATATCTGTTATACTGGCTTTTCCATGTATAAAGAGTAGTCCAGGGAAATGAGCATGAACATTGTGTACGTGCAACTAGTTAGATTCAGGAAACATCTAAAGGACAGTAGCTGTTTCACTGAGTATTTGTAGGAAACAGGATATCAGATATTTAAGCTCTAGCTTAAATATCTAGAGCTTACATAAACTTTTCTTACGCTATGGTTTCATAGCACCAAAATGTACATTAAAGTGTAGCTATGTAACTTGGTGGTCAAGTAAACTGTGTGTGTGTGTGTGTGTGTGTGTGTGTGTGTGTGTAGCGTTAATTGGTAGTTCTTTAAAATAAAAAAAGTAAACTGCTGTAGAAACTGTTTCTTGCTCACTTGGTTCTTCATATTCTGGATTTTTTTGGGTAGGACCAAGACAATCTCTTCCTAAGACATTTTTAACCTGGCCATTCCTTAGTCTTTTCTCATTTTCCGGAGCCTTTGGATATACCCTCAGTCTGCCCGCTGGCCAGCTGTTTCCATTCTCCCACTGCCTTGTTTCTGCTACAACTGTGATCCAATTTACTGCCAGTGATAAACATATTAACAGTTGGAAGAATCCCCATGATGGTTTCCATAGCAGGGATTGGTCACTGGAGAGTATTCCCCAGGATTGAGGCTGGAGAAAAGAATTATATGACTCAGAAATGATTTGAGAACCCTGAATTTTTACCCATTCAGATGATTTCTGAGTCCTAGTAATTGTCTTCTCCAATATGTCCTTCGCTCTATCAGGTTACTTTTTAGAACTACTATCCCTTTCTTCTTTAGAAAAATGGATTCCTCCTCACTTGTTAGAGAAAATTTGGCAAGGCTTCTTTCTCTCCATTCTACTTGAAAATTTCTTGAGGTATTGTGGACTCTCAATAACAACCATAAATTTTACATGTTTAGAACACATAAATATTGAAACTCTTAAATTGAGTTATCTGTAAAAAAGACGAACTTTATCTGCACCACTTTATCTGCAATGTGGTAGTAATGCACAGTGATGCAGTGTGGTCAAATGCATTGCACAGTAATGCAGTGTGGTCAAATTATGATTATTCTGAGCACAGTTGATGGCTTGGCTGTCAGGAAATAATGCAACATCCCTGAAATCCTATGCACAGTCTGGTGTGTGTTTATTTTTATAGGGATGGAGGACATTTCAGTTTTCACCAGATTCTTAAAGAAATCTCTGATCTCAATACTAAGCTCTCTGATTAGTTAAGCATCTTAATTCTAATCTAAGCCTTTCTCTCTTTTGTTGTGCTAAAATACACAATACATGAAGTTCTACCGCTACTCAATAAATGTAGACTTAACCACTATCAAAGATATTTCTAAAAATTTATAAACTACCAGAAGCTAGAGATCATCTCTTAAGCATTTTTATACCCTCAGTGCCAAGTGCATAGCATAGCTCAATGGCTCCCATAAATGTTGATAATATTCTGTAAGATATGTGATGTATACATTTAATATTTGTAAGTCAAATGCTAGGGGTAAGTTTACCAATTTGTTTGGTAATCTGTCCATACTCAGAAAGGTAATTATGATCGTTCCTCAGTTATTCTGCGTTCTTTTTCAGGCTGGTATTCAGCTATACGCTGAGTGTGATAGCTAAACATTAATCTGTATTTATTATGTTTTTCCCTGAAAATCCTTTTGATGGAAGATGCTCTTTAACAAAAGATGTCATCCTTCCCTTAACTAAATGTCATTATGTATGATACTTATTACAGCATGTTGTAAGAGACTGATGCTCTTGGCACTTTTGTAACATCTAGAACACCCTCTTGTTTCTAACTGTTGTGATTGGCCTTTGCTGTCCCTTCTTGGTAACTGCTTTGTTACACTTCTGTTACTTCTGAAAGTGGACAGTGGTGATAAACTAATGCACAATTATGTCAGCTACATATTGCAAGGAAACTATTTGGTATGCATTGTTATCAGAAGAGAGTTGATTATCTGCATAAGAAGTGAGAGATTGCTTACTTGCCTATGAAATAAAGTACATGAGCTTTGGAATAAATATTTTTGCTTAAGTCTTTTTGGTTTTTTTTTCTAGGTCCTGATGAATACGTATCTGGGTGGTCTGGGTGGTGGATAAAGATTACTGCCTAAAAATGACAATTATCTTTTGCTTTGTTAGGTAATGTCAAAAAAAGTAAACAACTTCTTCAAAAAGCTGTAGAACGTGGAGCAGTACCGCTAGAAATGCTGGAAATTGCCCTACGGAATTTGAACCTTCAAAAAAAGCAGCTGCTTTCAGAGGAGGAAAAGAAGAATTTATCAGGTAACTATTAATGTATACTAATACTTTTCTGTGGTAGGTAGTACTTCAAATAAAGACCCAGGATAATATTTTATAGAAAAATATTATTTATGTAGAATGGTTAAAATCTAAGATTAAATTGTAAAGGAGGTTAAGACTTTGAGAAGTAAAGAAGTCTTTACAACCCTGTGCAAATTTGTCTTTTTTGCCAACTAAACTTTCGTTAACACATGAAAAACAACCCTAAGCAAGAGAATTTGTTTTTTTTCTTTTGGAAGTAGAGAATGTGCTTTTACCCTGGGGAAACAGTTATATAATTTAAGAGAATTTGAAGAAGTAGTTAGAGAAGTAACATCTTGGTAACATCTTCATGTCTGCATATCTTACCTGGGGACAAGTATTTGCTATGAATTGACTTTTAAAATATTCTTATTTGTAAGATTACTTTTTTGTACTTTTCTTATTTCTCATAATTTTAATCATAGTTTCAAAATTTTTACAGCATCTACGGTATTAACTGCCCAAGAATCATTTTCCAGTTCACTTGGGCATTTACAGAATAGGAACAACAGTTGCGATTCCAGAGGACAGACTACTAAAGCCAGGTTTTTATATGGGTAAGGAAACGGAAACAGTTTTTAAATGTTCATCTTCTATGTAAGTACATCTGTGTTTTTTAATGTAATTACATGTATCCACATACATGTTTTCATTTGTGTGATAATGTTTAGCAGTAGAGTAGAAATACATATTCATATTATTCTTTGAAAAATTGGGGGTATTTTCTTTCTGTTTAGAGAGAACATGCCACCACAAGATGCAGAAATAGGTTATCGGAATTCATTGAAACAAACTAACAAAACTAAGCAGGTAAGTTACTTTCAATGTGCTTGATTAAGGTGGTGATAGTCTTCATTTCCTAGTTGGTTATTTAATCTTTCAAAATATTTTTAGTCATGCCCGTTTGGAAGAGTCCCAGTTAACCGTCTAGATAGCCCAGATTGTGATGTGAAGACAGATGATTCAGTTGTACCTTGTTTTATAAAAAGGTATGTTGAGTTTTAACTTTTAAAATTTGTTGTCCATATGTGAAGATTGATGGCAGAATGGTCTTAAAGTCTTTTACTGAGTAATAGTAATTATGATTAAATTTTTATTCAGTTTTAGAAGATACTGAGTCTCTAAATGTTGTCAGGAACAAAGGAATGAGTGGGGAAAATAGCTTTGTTTTGCTTTTTCTCTCATTAAAAATATTCATTAAAGGAACTTTAAAAGGAAAAAATATTAAGTCAACATTAAGCTTAAAAGACTGATATTTGAGGATTTCTCACTTATGGGTAGGCTGTCTGCTAAGAATCTCTTCCTGTTTTGTTTGAGAGTCTCCATAACGGGTAGAAGGAGGTCTGGGAACAGATAGTTCAAGGGGAGAATCGCTGTCAGTGGGAAAGATGATTATTCTTTTGCTTCAGAGTCTAGGGCTTCAAGAAGTGGGGCAGGTTAGGTACAGATGAAATACTGTTCATCACATCCAGTGTGTTTCTGTTCCCTCAATTTGCATGTTTATTCCCTGTTAAGAAATGGGAATGTAGCATCTAGCTCAGCTAAAGGAGAGTTATTTTGGCCTATTCTTAATTCTGACCAACATTTATAATATTTATATTGGAAAAGGCTCCTTACAGTCCGGAGAATCATTTTGCAAATAAACTTTAGAAATACAACGATTATTTTTAGTTAGCATCTTTTATAATTACATTTCTATTATATTTAGACTTGACTAAATATTGACATTAAAAGAACATTTTGATTGTCAAGGTTAAGCTTTAAAGTCTTATCACTATGATTTCATCTTGTTCATCTCTATTTCAAATACCGAGCTCAAGAATAAAGGAGACTTTCTCCTACTCCAAAAATTAAAAACAAAAACAGAAAAACTCCAGCCATTTTCTTGGTTCTTATTATTGATAGACAGGAGGTCCACAGAAGTGCTATACCCTGGTTCTTATCCTTTAGCTATTTGTAATTGGAAATGTAGTTTCATCTACGTACTTTGCCTTTCCCACAGTCTAACCCTAACTCCAATTGTTACTGATTAGATAATGAAGAAGTAGGCGATCACCTATCTCTCTCACTTTTGTCATTGCCCAGCAGGTAACTTTGTTAGCTAAGTCACCTTTGTATTGGAATTATGTCACTTTAAAAAATGTCTTTTTAAGAGATTTTTTCAATAAAAGGTATGTCTATTATAAAAATCCAACTTAAGATAAAAAAATACATTGAAAAATTTTTTTTTCAAATTTAATATTAAAATTATTTTGTTTCACGGGTAAAAGACAAACCTCTAGATCAGAATGCCGAGATTTGGTTGTGCCCGGATCTAAACCAAGTGGAAATGATTCCTGTGAATTGAGAAATTTAAAGGTATTTTAATTCTATATCATTATATAAAGCAAGGGTTCCTGATCTGGGAGGATCAGGATTCATGGAGCTTTTTCTGGGGAAAGGGTTTATAAATAGTTCATATATCTCCAACAGCGTTCCTCATACCCCAAGAGGTGTGGGACTACCAGTGGGAAGTTGGTGCAGAAATCCTAGACTGTTTCTCCAAGATTAAGGTGGTAGAGCAAGGATCAACAATCTCTTAAGAGAATCATGAAGTAATATTTATTATGCATGTATTTAAGCAGATAGTTGGCCTGGGTTTGGGAATACGTGACTGGGGGAGCTGTTGCCCCCAAGTTTTGTTTTTTGTTGTGTTTAATCATATGATTCTGGTAAGACATCTTAGAAAAAAAAATGAGAGAGTAAATTGAGTTAGGGCAGAGATGAGGACATAAATAATCAATACTGACCTCCTGACATGGCACAGCAACTTTGCGTGGACTTAAAATAATTTTAGTTCCTGGTACACTGTGATTTTTAGTGGTTATACTATTATTATAATTGAGTTAAACCCCTGGCATCATGGTGTCTTTTCAACTTTATGTTCTTTGTAATGCCTCCCTCTTTCATGATCTATGCTTTAAGTATTAATTTTTTCTAATCCTGGCTGTCCTAGAGAACAGTACATAATTGTGTCAAAAAGATTGCTCTCTGGATTTAGAGTAACAACTGTCTTAAGTTATACAGTTATTAATTTTGACTATTATTTTTGGTGATAAAATAGCCATCACAGTAACAAAATACTTAAATCTTTTTTCTTGTCATGAGGCATACTCTATGTTGAATTCAAACTTTCTAACCCTTTCCATCTTTAAGTGAAATATATTTTAGCAATTGATTAATACATCCACTGAAAGCAAATTGGCCAGATTTATGGTTATGACCCTTCCCATTTCTCTAATTAATAATTCAGGCAGTTAACCTTTGCTGGGGGTTTGTGAGTCTACATGTAATTATAATAGAAAATTTTATGAGCAATCTATATATAGATAAGACTTTAGTATATTAAACAGTAAGACAAATTAGTAGTACTACTATTTATGGGACTTTATTTGATTTTCTTTTTCATGTAGTCTGTTCAAAATAGTCATTTCAAGGAACCTCCGGTGTCAGATGAAAAGAGTTCTGATTCAATAACCCTGAAGAATAAAACTGAATCAAGTCTTCTAGCTAAATTAGAAGGTAAGAGTGACAAAATCAGTAGACTTGTATGTTTAGTTAAGAAAACCATTTGATAGCTTGAGAAAGCAGACTAGCCACTTAAGAATTATGATGTGCAACTGTGTCTATGTTCTTTTATCTTGAATTTCAGTTCAGTTATGTAGGGTATATGAAAAGTATTGAATCCCGTAGCAAAGGAAATTTATTTACGTAAAAGCTGCATAAAAGAAAGAGCGGAGGGAAAATGCAATGGAACTGAGTTATTTTTCTCAGTTGGCTTGACAAATACTTTCTGGAAGGGATACAGAAGCTGTTTTTGTATGACAACTCTCATCTTTTATCAAGCGTTTGGTTTTCCACTGCATGGGTACTGTGATACATGTTCTAGGGATATATAAGTGAATAAAACAGTGTCCCGAGGAGGTTGCAGTTCAGTGTGGGAGATACAGAGATATATAAATGTAATGCTGGATAGAATGTGGAGATTGTCATGAGAGCCACGTAATTGAAATGCTGTGAGAATTCAGAAGAGGGAGAAATTAAGGAACTAATTTGGTTTAGGAGAAATAAGGAAATATTTTATGATGATAGTGAAGTTTGAAGAAACAAATTAGGATTTAAATGGGGGAAATAATAGAGTATTTCAGATGAAGAGGATAACACAGACAACGAATAAAATGTTTCAGTAACAAAAGACTGTCTAGTTATGCTGCAGATTGTAACATGGGTAGTGTGCAAATAGGAAATAAGACTAGGTAGACTTTGAATGCCATTAGATTTTGTATTTATTTTTAGAATGCAGGGTACCATTAAAGATATTTAAACAGATCATTAATAGGATGAGCATTGTCCAGATAGAGGTTGCCAGATTGGATGTATTAATTTTTTATTTGTTTTAATAGCACTGAGGAGGAACTTTGGGACAAAGTGAGGCTTGCCTTTGCCAGGGACTTTGCTGAAAGTCCAATATCCCAAGAATGCCTCAGTCCCAGGCAAACAAGGACACACACAAAAAAACATTATTTTGGTTGGGAACAGATTCTTACTCCTAGCGTTTGGTGGAAAGTGTTTACATTTCATATTTTCTTGGCATCGGTCGTAACTAGTATGATTGAGAAAATCATCTTTATTAAATATCCTTGTTAATAGTACTCTCAATACCTAATTTAATGTTTTAAATGAATACTTGTTGTCTATACTATACCAGTAATACTTTATTAATATAATAAAGCATACAGTCAGAAAACTGCCCAAATCACAAGAGTGCTGCACAACGAAATAACACAAGTGAATGCATACTTGTAACCAATAGCCAGATCAAAAAATAGAACATTACTAGCACCTCAATAACCTTGATCCCCCTCCTAGTCAATACCTCTCTCCTTCCAGATGTAATCGTTATTCTGATTTCTAACACCACAGAATGAAATAGTACAGTGTGTGTTCTTGTATTTGCTTACTCACTATTGTTTATGGCACTTATCCATGTTTTTATGATGTATAGTTTGTTGATTTTTATTGCCATATACTATTTAGTATAAATATAGTATAATTTGTTTATTCACATGTACATGGATAACAGTTTTTTGTCTAATGAATAATGCTGCTATGAATATTTTGGTGTCTTTTGATTCACATATGTACAAATTTGTATTGAGTGTATTCCAAGAGTGGGATGGTTGGGTTACAGGATATGCATGTGTTCAGCTTTGGAAGATAGTGCCAAGCAGTCTGAAAAGTGGTTCTGCTAACCTTAGACCAGCAATTATGTTGCTCCTGCTCCTGTTCTTTGCAATCATTGTATTGGCTTTTAATTTTAGGCATTCTGATGCTATCTAGTGGTATCTGTCTCATTGTGGTTTTAATTTGCATTTTGCGTTTCCTTAATGTCTGCTTTTGAACATCATTTCATATATTTATTGGCCATGTGGATACTCTCTTGTAACATACTGCAACTCTGTCACCCACGTTGCAGTCTTGCTAATATTTCTATTGGTTTTTCTTTCTTTTTCTCATTGATTTTTAAGAGGTATTTATATGATCTAGATATAAATCATTAGTTGGAATATGTGTTTGTAAGGGAAAACACATAACTATTTTTCTTTCTCTTTTTAATTTCTTAGTTGAGACACTCTCCTGAAAACACAAGAACGATTAACAATAGAAAAACAAGCAGAAGTTTGTTAACATGTGTTCTACCCATCACCTGGGTGGGTTCAGTTCAGAAGTATTTCTTTCTCTCCAAGCAGTGGATTTGCTTAAATGGTATTTTAACAAAGAGCCATAAATCTTAAATATTGGCAAGACAAAGGAGAGAACAGTTCCAATCTTTAAAAGCAGGAAAATGTGGAAAACTAGTAAAATCTATTTCCAGATTCCTCTGGTGCCTGCTAGTGCTTTCTGGGCCAAAAAGCAAGTGTTGTCTCCAGTAAGGAAAGATTTATATCCTGCCGTCAGGCAAGATATTTCCATATTTTTTAGATTTATCATTTTACCTTTCACCTTCTGATTTATATCTTTCCTGAGTTTAATGTTTACATATGTGTAAGATCAAGTGTCAGGGTTCATTATTTTTCCCATAGTGGATATCCAGGTGACCTGGCACCATTTATTGAAAAGATCCTCCTTTACCTCTCTGACCTGTTGTAAATTAGGTGATTCTATGTATGGTGTCTGGCTTTGGATTCTTTTCTGTTCCATATTCATTTTTGTCTTTTTCTTTTTTTGAGACAGGGTCTTGCTCTGTAACCCAGATTGCAGTGCAGTGGTGCGATCACAGCTCATTGCAACCTCTGCCTGCTGGGCACAAGTGATCCTTCTGCCTCAGCCTCCTAAGTAGCTGGGACTTACAGGCATATGCCACCATGCCCAGCTAATTTTTAATTTTTTTTTGTAGAGATGGGGTCTTGCTATGTTGCCCAGGCCCGTCTCAAACTCCTGAGCTCAAGCAATCTGCCCACCTCAGCTTCTCAAAGTGCTGGGATTACAAGCGTGAGCTATCACACCAGGCCTAATGCTCTATTAATAGCTGCACTAAGTCTTGGTATCTGTCAGTTTAAATTTTCAACTTTGTTCTTCAAGACTATTTTGGCTATTCTTGGCCTTTGGATTTCCATGTAAACACTAGAATCTATCTTTTGGTTACCACTTTTAAAACATGGGATTGTGATTGATATTCAACTGAACCTATAAAGAAATTGGGGAGAAATTGACATCTTTACAATTAAGTTTTATAGCTCAATAACCTAGCATATCTTTTCATTCATTTAAACTAATGAGATAATTATTTTCTGTGTAGAGATCTTGTGTATCTTTTGCTAGGTTTATTCTTGAATTTTTTTTTAATGCTGATCAGATATTCTTGATATTTTTTGATGGTGTGATAATGAATGGTATCTTTTTAAAAACCTTTCCTAGCCTGGGCAACATAGGGAAACCTTGTCTCTACAGAACAGTTAGCTGGGTGTGGTGTTATGTACCTGTGGTCTCAGGTATGCAGGAGGCTGAGGTGAAAGGATCACTTAAGCCCAGGAGGTCGAGACTGCAATGAGCCATGATCACATGATCATGCCACTGCACTCCAGCCTGGGTGACAGAAGACCTTGTCTCAAAAGAAAAAAAACTTGGTTGTTAGTTTATAAAAAATATAATTGATTTTTACTTATTCATGCGTTGCTAAATTTACTGAGTAATTCTAATAGTTTTCCATGCATTTTTTGGATTTTAACAGGTACATAGTTATGTTTGAAAATAGTATAGCTGGGTGGGCACGGTGGCTCACACCTGTAATCCCAGCACTTTGGGAGGCCGAGGTGGGCAGATCTCCTGAGGTCAGGAGTTCGAAACCAGCCTGGCCAGCATGGTGAAACCCCATCTCTGCTAAAAATACAAAAAAAAAAAAAAAGTAGCCGGGCATGGTGGCAGGTGCCTGTAATCCCAGCTAATCGGGAAGCTGAGGCAGGAGAATCGCTTGAACCTGGGAGGCGGAAGTTGCAGTGAGCTGAGATCGTGCCATTACACTCCAGCAGCCTGGGCAATAGAATGAGACTCCGTCTCAAAAAAGAAAAAAAAAAAGTATAGCATTTTTCCTTTTGAATCCTTTTAACTTTCTTTTCTATGCCTTGTTATAATTGCTATGACCTCCAGTATAACAGTGAATAGAAAGGGATGATAGGTGCCATTCTTGTCTCATTCCTTATTTTAAGGGAAAGCTGTCAATATTTTATGCTTAGTATGATCATTGGTGTAGAGTTTTGTCCCTACTTTTTGTCAAATTGAGTGAGTTCTGTTTTATACAGAGGCTACTAATAATAGTTTTTTTTGTGTGACTGGGTGTTGAATTTTATCAGATTTTTTTTGCATCTATTTAGTTAATTATATATTTTCCTTCTCTATTCTGTTATGGCAAATTACATTGACTTTCAAATGTTAAGCAAACTTTGCATTTAGGAATAAGCCCAATTTGGATATAATTTTTTATCCCTTTTGTCTATCAATTGCTAATATTTTGTTTAGGACTTTTGTATCCATTATAATGAAAGGAATGGAATTGTATATTTATAGAATGTTAAATATATTGTTGAGGCATTTTTGTTTATAGGCCTTTGAGAGAATAAATTACAAACTAGCATAAGGTGAAATTTTTATGTTAAACTAGAGGTCTTGTAACTGACTTAAGTCTGGCTGCTTGCTACTCAGAGGCAAGAAAGACAAGAAATGAGGTGTGATGAAAGGAAAGCAATTTTATTAACCAAATGCTGGCAGTTGGAGAATGCCCAGGCTCTTACCTTCAAAAGACTATTCTGTAATTTCTGAAACATGCTTTCCCATATGATAATTTTTTCTTAATTGGAAATGACCCAGACATCTCATAAGCATCAATTACTTAATTCAAAATAATTTGAAAGTCCACTACAGGCATTTATCTCATTTACATGCCCTGAGCTTTTTCCATTTTTAACAGTTTTTCTAGATTACTTCTGAAAACTGAGATGTTATACAAAGCTAGTCATTATTTAAAGTTGTTTCCCTGTTAACCATTTTTGAAGTCTGAGTAACAGGTAAACAACCTAAGTAAGAAACTTAGAGTTAAATATATTTTGCTGATAACTCAGAAGATCGAGCTGTTTTCGTTGAACCACCAATCTAAATTAAATTAGTCTTATTTGTCAAAAAAAATCACATGAAGATTAGTCTGTTTTTGACTGTGTTTATAGTCTTATAACCTTTATGTCAAACCCTGACATCTTAATATATAGACATAGACAAATATAAAACCATTTGGTCAGTAAACTCAGACAAAAATGTATGCTGATAATTCTGAAGACATTTTATTTTTATTAATAATTTTAAAATCACTTTTATTTACCAGAGATTCATATGAACTTGAAAAGCATAAGGACTTACTTAATTTATGAGTACTCATTTACTTATAAGCCAATTTGGTAGCATGCTAGATTCAGCATATACATGTATGTACATATAAACATGTCTAAACATGTATACATACAGGCACAAAGATCCAATAGCTTTTACCTCAGAATCTAGCCATAAGATAGCAATACAAACTCACCACTTTATAAAAGAAGCTGATCCTAATTATTTTTCTGATGAAATTGGAACCTGTTCTCATGGCTAAACCTTGTTTGCCCTGATAGGTAATCTAAAGAAAGCTGTCAACCAAAATTTGGGTAAAGAAGTCTCTATGGCAGTTTGGTTTTAAAAACCTCTTTTTTCCCCGTTTTTCTTCAGTTTCAAATGAGTCACTAATGATTCTGTTATAACCATAACTGGCTGAACTGTATAAGAAAAATAAAAAAAATCTCCAAGTGATGTTTAAACAGTGAGTTTTATCTCAGCTTAATAACAGCACATTCAAAGCAGCTTAATAACAGCACATTCAAAGCAGGCAGAAAAGAAAAGAGAAAATAGAGAGCTAGCTTTAGAAGACTGTTTAATTTTGTAGTTGCAGGTTAACCATTTGAGCTCTGAATTTTTCTTACCGTAATTTGCCCATAGTTTTAAAGTGTGCAGAAAAATGGGCCATAATATGTAACTAGCTGGAGTCCTGATAGTCCAGGAAAGAGCTCACATGCTTTCTCCCCTAACAAAGCTTGACGCAGATACAAGAAATATTCTGCAGTCCAAAAGAGGATGACAAAAATCAGAGGCCAGGTTGTTGGAAACCATTTCTTCCCTAGCAAGGAGAGGAGCGGCCTATCTTGCTGCTTTCTAGTCTTGCTGGGTGGGACGGAGACGGTTTCAAAGCACCCTCGGAGAGAGGGATAACGCTAAACAGAGACACAAATACAGGTGGATCCAATGCAGATGGAGCACTCCAAACCCATCCCCAAGAAGGGGAGACTGGAGAAAAGTCCTGAGATCTTGTCTCAAACCCAGACAGCACTGCAGAGTGACCTGCATTGGGTCCAGATGGCAGAGGCCCAAATGGCACCATAGATGACCTATACTAGGTGCAGATAACTAGAAAGCGCAGATGGCTAAGATGGAGGATTTCCCAGTACACTCTTGGTTAATTTATCCAACCCTTGAATTCTGTTGACTTCCCAGATGCCACTTTCCTTTCACTAACTGTTACAGCAGCTGATGCCACGAAGGGAAGGAAAAATCCTTGAGACAAGGGTCGTCTCCCTAGCTGCTGGGAATTCCTTAAGGTCCCAGCTGCAGGGTCAGCTAGCCATGAGCAGCTGGCGTTTGCAAGTGGCCCCTACCTTGGCCTGGTAGCCTGAGTGGGTGAGCGTCGGCCTGCTCCCACAGCCAATTGCTCCACTTGTTGGAAACCAGGCGTACAGACTGAGCCCCTCAGAGCACACGGTTCCTCACACAGGGCACCACATGTGTAACTGACTCAGGTCCGGCTGTTCACAACACAGAGGCCAAAAACATGAGAAGTGAGGTGTGGTGAAAGGAAAGCAGTTTTATTAATCAAATGCTAGCAGCTGGGGACTGGCCAGGCTTATGCCCTCAAAAGACCATTTCAACTTTTTGGGCTGAGTGAAGGGGTTTAACAAGGAAAAGGTGTGGAAGAGATTCAGGAGTGGTGCAGGTCTGAATGTCTTTTTCTGATAGTTATATTGAGTAATCGCCCATCTGGAGGTATGGTTTGTGTCATCTTGACTTCAGCTGGGTAGTGCTAGGCCAACTGTTCGAAACTCCCCCTAAGCAAGAGGAGTCTGCAACTCCATCTCTGCTTGGTTTGTTTCAAAACTGGCCCCTGAAATTTCTAAGCAAGTACATAATTAGATAAGTGAACACTGTTCATGGACATGCCTGGTGGGAAAGGGAGAAACTAAGAGTTTCAAAGTAGGGCTTCCAGGCTGAAAGCAAAAAGGAAAAAAAATGTTCTAAACTGCATTTTGAGGGTTGGATACTCCGTCTATGAAAAGTGATGAATTAGCTTCTCTATTAGTAAGACTTTATAACATCTATATGTTTTTAAATTTTTACTTATTTATCGGTAAAGAAGCATTTAAATGTGGCAGGGTCTCTGACAAAGTTCTTAGTAACAATTTAAGAAGATGACTCTAGTGCAACTTTGTGAAATTGACTTGCTAAAAGCAAATTGTTAAGTAGCTGGCTTAAAGCTTTTAGTTTCTCTCCCTCCTAGATTGTTTTTAAGAACTAAATATATAGTTTGTAATATGTTCTGTTGTTTAGGCTTAGTTTATTATGATCAAATATTCTTGCTTTTTAATGACAACAAATACAATTTCAGAAACTAAAGAGTATCAAGAACCAGAGGTTCCAGAGAGTAACCAGAAGCAGTGGCAATCTAAGAGAAAGTCAGAGTGTATTAACCAGAATCCTGCTGCATCTTCAAATCAGTGGCAGATTCCAGAATTAGCCCGAAAGGTTAATACAGAGGTAACTTTTCCACCAAAGTACAACATTGCTTTTTTGTTCATAATGCATTTCTGAAGGTTGATGATCATATTAAATGTTTTCTTTTATTAAATGTGTATGATATATAGTAGAATAGTTTATTTAAAGGTTTTTTTTTTATCATTTATAAAGTGGTGATCGGTAGCAGTCATACGTTCAGTAAGTCAGGCTAAACTATTTTCTATCTTCGATAGTGTATCTAGCTTGCCGATAGACTGGTGCTATGGGCCGAATCTAGTTCTTAGCCTGATTGTGTAAATATTTATTGGAACACTGACACACTCATTCATTTAATGTCTGTGGCTGCTTTTGCATTATAAGAACAGAGTTGATTAGTTGTATTAGAGACCACCTGGCCTGCAAAGTTTAAAATGTTTACTCTCTGGTCCTTTGCAGAAAACTGTGTGCTGATCTCTGAACTAGCGCAGTGCTGTCCCAAGCACTTAACAGTTTCCTATGGTCATACTCATTGATAAAAATAGAAAAATATAGCCTAGACAATGTAACTGAATTTGTAACATACTGAGACATCATTCCTGGTGGATTTTCAGAAGGAATGATCAAGTAGGATACTAAAGAGCTATAGCTGCAATTCATGGCCATAGTTTCCTTACCATTTCTTTTCAGTGACTTGTAGAAAATACAGTAAAGGCTTTATTAATTCAGTGGTTCTCAAACATTTGGTCTTTTATACTCTTAATTATCAATGCCCCTAAAGAGCTTTTGTTTATGTTGATTATATTTATCTCTATTTACTATATTAGGAAGTAAAGCCAAGAAACTTTAAAAATGTTTATTAATTTATTAAAAATAACTGAGGGCTGGGCGCGGTGGCTCACGCCTGTAATCCCAGCACTTTGGGAGGCCAAGGCGGGCGGATCACGAGGTCAGGAGATCAAGACCATCCTGGCTAACACGGCGAAACCCCATCTCTACTAAAAATACGAAAAATTAGCCAGTCGTGGTGGCAGGCACCTGTAGTCTCAGCTACTCAGGAGGCTGAGGCAGGAGAATGGTGTGAACCCAGGAGGCGGAGCTTGCAGTGAGCAGATACCACGCCACTGCACTCCAGCCTGGGCAACAGAACGAGACTCCGTCTCAAAAAAAAATAAAAAGAAATAAAATAACTGATTAACTCATGTGAATATAAATGTACTATTATGAAAAACGTTGTATTTTCTGAAACAAAATAACTACAGTGAGAAGAGTAGCATTCTTTTACAGTTTTTACAAATCTAATGGTTGGCTTAACAGAAGACTAGATTCTTATGTCTGCTTTTGTATGTATTTCATTATTACATGTCATACAGTCTCTGGAAAACTCCTTATATACTCATGAGAAAATAAAAATGAGAAAGGTAAATATTGTCATAGTAAGATCTCTTAAGTAGTAGATGTAGATAACAAATACTAGATGATAAGGATCCTGACAGGTTGAGTCATAGATTGTATCAAACAAGCATCTCCTCTTTTTTTTCTATTTGAAAATTGTACACTAATAGGATTGTAAGGGAACTGAAAACCATATGGATTATTAAAGAAATGCAAAGCAAAACCATAATTAGATACTACTTCACACCCACTAGGATGGCTGTAATTAAAGAGACAATAACAAGTGTTGGTGAGGATCTGGAGAATTTTAGAACCTTCTTATGCTGCTAGTGGGAATGTAAAATGGTACAGTCACTTTGTATAACAGTCTGGGAGTTCTTCAGAAGGTTAAACGTACCTTTATATGATCCAGTAATTCCACTCCTAGGTTTGTAGTTAAGAGAATTGAAAACATATATCCACACAAATATTTGTACATAAATATTCATAGCAGCATTTTCATAATTGCCAAAAAGTGGAAATAACAAAATATCCAACCGATGAATGGATAAACAAAATGTGGTACATCCATACAATGGAATGTTAATCAACAATAAACAGTAATGAAGTACTAGTATATGTTACAACATAAGTGAACATTTACAACATGCTAAGTGAAAGAAGCTCACCACAAAAGCCCATGTATTTTATGATCTCATTTAGATAAAACGGTCAGAATAGGCAAATCCATAGAGGTGGAAAGTAGATTAGTGGTTGCCAGGGGCTGGGAGCAGTGGGGAGTGGGGAGTGATTGCTAATGGGTATGAGGTTTCTTTTTAGAAGACGAAAATATTCTAAAATTGGATAGTGGTGATGGTTGCACAGCTGTGAACCATTGCGCAGCTAAAAACCATTGAATAGTACACGTAGAAAGAAAAAGTATAGAATCTAGGCAGTTTCTTGTGGATACTGCTTGTCCAGCAGTCCCTTCAAGGGGGATTGTTTTTGTCTCACATCTCACTTACCATATGGCTGTGTGCTGTCTGTTATGTGTCCAAACCATTTCTTCCTCTTTCTTGCAAAAGGCCTGCTCTTTTGATACTTCTGACTTACTCTCATCTCTGAATGTCCTGGTAACTCCCCATCATTCCTTGAAGATATAAGGCTCTGGATCAACCAGATCCCAACAATTGTCATTGTTTTTGTTGGCTTCTACACCCCTGTGTATTACCAGTCCTACAGCTGGCCTTCATTTTTCTAACTTCGTATCTCATGACCATTTCCTTAATTTTACTTTAGCCGCCTACTCCTTATATCCTCAATTCTGACCTCCAAAATCGCAAATGCTAATGTTCCACTCTGTGATCATGATCTTTTTCATTTTCCTTGTTCATTAATCTTACTACAGCAGTTGCTCAGTAACATCTTTACCACTAATCTTAAAATATGTGTGTGCTTGCACGCGAGCACAGACACACAAAGTCTTAAATAAGAGGGAAAATTTATCCTGGAAAAAAAACTTCTTGGCCAAGACTGAAATGTAGAAAGTAGGATAGATTTAGCCATTGTAATTCTCAAGTGCGTAATGAGGACCAGTGTGTTGAAATTATAATAGATAAACCAATATAATCCACATTATCTGCAAATATTTTCTAATAACTAAAGCTGTCCTGAAATTGAAGTGAACCTCTGTAGACTAGTGAGTGCTTAGTTACTAAAAGTATTCAAGCAAAACTTGGTTCTCTCTTTAATTGAGATGTGCTACAGCAGGGGTT
Source organism: Hylobates moloch (assembly GCF_009828535.3). NCBI lineage: Eukaryota > Metazoa > Chordata > Mammalia > Primates > Hylobatidae > Hylobates > Hylobates moloch. Next base: position 83,914,491 of record NW_026652277.1, on the reverse strand, counting down.
AGCAAACTTTATATAAAGTGTTAGCAGGCTTTCCACGCTAGATGGGCTCTGTTGTAGCTTTTCACCTCTGCCATTAGAGCATGAAAATAAAAGCCATAGACAATATGTAAACAAATGGGCATAGCCATGTTCTAATAAAACTTTGTTTACAAAAATAGGCAGGCAGCAGGCCACATTCAGCTTGAGCCTGTAGGCTGTAATTTGCTGATCTCTGCTGCAGCGGATGCTCCTTCATCATTGCTTGGGGTTTGTACGGGATGAATCCTACAGGTTCTTTTTTTTTTTTTTCCCAACAATGCTTTTGGAAAAAGAATTTCTACAGGTTCTGTCTCTTCTTATGGAGGACACAAGATAGGCATTTGTCGTTCCACATTTTGCTAAGTAATTAGTATTTGTCTACATTTGAGGAGAAGGGAATAGAGTTTTATTGATTAAAGAAAGGCTAATTTTCAGAAACACGGTACTATTTTAGATGATAAGAATTTAATACCTGTTACAATAGCTCTGATGGAAGAGAATGTTAAATTCTGTTTTAAACAGTTTTGTGTGCCTTCCCTATACTTGCCATCAGTTTGAGCAGAATGTACTAGGCTTAAGAATTTGGAGTAAAATAACTACGCTAAAAAATTATTGAAAGTCTAAAATGTATATATGCCTATCTCTTTTAGTATGCTTTTGTATATCATATGTTATTATTTTATTTTAAAAGTTATAATATTTGTAAAAACGAGTGAACAGGCAACTAATTTAAAAACTCTAAATCATAGTGTTCTTTATTTTGTTTTAGCAGAAACATACCGCTTTTGAGCAACCTGTCTTTTCAGTTTCAAAACAGTCACCGCCAATATCAGCATCTAAATGGCTTGACCCAAAATCTATTTGTAAGACACCAAGCAGCAATACCTTGGATGATTACATGAGCTGGTAATTACTTTTGGCCCCTTGCTTGATTGGCAGGGTGGTATGATAGAATTAACATGGGCTTCTGGGCCAAATAAATCTGGGATTAAATCCTGCTCTTTTACTTTAAAGACTTTCCATCTTCGTATTATTTTCTTAGCATCAGTGTCTTCATCTATAAAATGGAAAGGGGAAAGTGGTTGCAATAATGTGTATTTTTAAGGATGGTTGTGAATATAGTTTCTGTCATATTGTAATCTGTATCTACAACCTATAAATATTCTAAGGATGTAAAACGTCTTGATAATCATGTATTGCCATACAGGTATCTCTCTATTGAGAGAGAGATTTTAAAGGTTAGCATTCTTAGAGCAGATAAAGAGTAGATGAATTTTTTCACATAAGTGGTGTTAATTGGAAAGTGATAGCTTCTGGAAGAGATTGGTTGTTACAGTTCATGTAGTTCTGGGGGTATTCAAAGTTGTAGTACTTGAGTGAATAGGAATGATGGATAAGTGAAGAAGTTTGATGATGAGTGTGCTGACTGACAGGGAACACGAGGGATACTACAAAAGAAAATGAATAACATTTCAGAGAAAGGAAATAAAGGGATGTGATACATTATAACCCTCAACCAGTGGCTATATCTTTAATGTCGTAGGGGATAGCTTAAATGCATGTTGTCTTTTGCGTTTCATTTTCATAATGTAATCCTTGATCTTAATTAGAACTGGTCTTAAAGATTTTATAACCCAGCCTCTTACCTACTTAATATAGTTTTGCTATATAGTGCCTCATGTTATTATATGTAGAATATTTTAAAGAATGATTGCTAACTAAAATAGCGATAATAGATATTTCTTGTGATATTAGGTTAATTATTGTTAACAAATATTTGTGGAGCTCTTTTGTGCCAAGCATTGTTCCAGGTGTTGAGGATATATTAATAGCAAACAAGGCAAACAAAACACAAATGTATATTGGACAGATTTAAGCTCAAAGGCCAAACTCCTCTGATGTAATTGGCTTTCTGATATTTCTAGCAAGCCATTATAGAACATTATTGTTTAAAAAAACACTCAAAATCTATGACCGGCCATAAGCTGATGTTTGCTAAATTCATATAAAATAACCCTAACTACTTTGTGTTTTAAATGCCATCTTTTTTATCTTACAAACAAAGATTTCTTGTCTGTGTACAAATATTTACTTTCAGAAAGAATTCCCCAAAATTAAATATCCGGTGGTGGCATATCTGGAATAAATGTCAGCTATATCATGAAAACTAACTTGGGTTCTGTTTGATGTAACACTTTTAAGTTTATATCAGCCTAAAATACATGAAACTGAAACAGAATCTTATTTGTTAAATTGTAATGTTTTAAATTAAAAAAAAAACATATTTCCTAGTTTTAGAACTCCAGTTGTAAAGAATGACTTTCCACCTGCTTGTCAGTTGTCAACACCTTATGGTCAACCTGCCTGTTTCCAGCAGCGACAGCAGCAAATACTTGCTACTCCACTTCAAAATTTACAGGTTCGATAAGTTTTATATATGATGGTATATGTTAAGATACAGTCAGTTTTATAGCTTTTTTTTTTTTATAGCATCTAGTTATCAAGAAAGGTCTTAAGAATTTGGCCATTCTTATTTCCACTAGGCAAAACTTTTTTGATATCCTAATAAGAGTGTGCCTTGTGGCTTTGAGACGTTCATTACTGAAGAAGCTAATGAAGCTACTCTTAATAAGTAGGCCAAAGGATCCAGTTTGAATAGCTGGATAAAATTTCTGTTATAATCAAGGTTACCTTTTATTTTTTATTTTTATTTATTTATTTATTTTTTTGAGACAGTCTCGCTCTATTGCACAAGCTGGAGTGCAGTGGCGCGATCTCAGCTCACTACAACCTCTGCTTCCCAGGTTCAAGCGATTCTCGTGCCTTAGCCTCCCGAGTAGCTGAGATTACAGGCACCCGCCACCATACCTGGCTAATTTTTGTATTTTTACTAGAGACAGGGTTTCACCATGTTGCTCAGGCTGGTCTCAAACTCCTGACCTCAAGCCATCTGCCTGCCTCAGCCTCTGAAAGTTCTGGGATTACAGGCATGAGCCACTGCACCTGGCCAACGTTACTTTTTGTTGTGTTTTGTCAGCTGCTAGTGAGCAGCTTCATTTTGTTTGTTAGTATACAATTAATTTGGAAATGCAAATTTTCAAAAATATCAGAATAACAATATGAGGTACTGCTAGAATGTATTATACTAATAACTGTAAACTAAAAGGAAAGATTTTTTGCTAATGAGGCAAAAGTTGGTTTCTAATAACTGTCCTGGGGCAGCTTAATACTGGTAGAAAACATGGGCCTTGGAAACACTGGGCATGAATCTTGGCCTCACTACTTACCGTCTGTGTGATCTTTTGCAAGTTACCTAAATTTTCTGTGCCGATTTCATCATCTAAAATTAATAAAGCTAACTACCTCCTAGGATGGTTGTGAAGATTAAATTAGTTAATATATATGTAACTCCTAATACAGAGCATGACACTTAGTAAATCAGAAATGTTAGCAGCAATTGTTATTTAAATAAAACAATAAAAAACTCATGAGTAATTAACTATAAAAATCAACTGATAAAAAAATTAGTTGACAGAATAAGAACAGTGGTTATCAGGGAAGGGAGAAGGAGGAATGGGGAGTTACTGTTTAATGGGTATAGAGTTTCAGTGGTGATATTTGCACCACCATCTATCACCAGAACTTTTTTATCATCACATACTGAATGTACTTAATGCCACTGAATTGTACCTAAAAATGGTTGAAGTAGTAAATTTTGTGTTATGTATAATTTGCACAATTTGAAAGAATAATGGACAAAACAATGAGCTGACAGTAGATGCTAACTGGAAAGAGGTGATAGTGTTTTGAGGATTGAAACAATATAATATATTACAAAGGAAAAAGAAAAATGATCAAGTTTGTTCATGCATTGATTCAAAACACATTTATTTAGCTATTACTAGTGTCATGCCCTGTTTGGGTTGCAATCCAGAAGACGAGTCACAGATGACAAGTAAAGGGGCTTGGTGGAGCCTTCTAGAAGAGGCCAGTGTCAGAAGAGAACTGAAATGAGGCCACAGTGTGGCTAGAGCTCAGGAAGGGGAAGGAGTGAGGCCCAAGGTTTGCTGGGCTCTTAAGTTTTACCCTAAGAGGGTGGGAAGCTTTGGAAGAGGTTGAAGCGGGGAAGTGAAATCATCTGATTTGCATTTTGGAAACTCTAACCACAGTGAGTAGGGCATGCTAAGGGGGATGTGGGAAGTCCTGTGGAGGGAACTGGAGTTCACATTAATGTTGAATCAGAAATAAGAATTATTTTATTCTAAAAACTGTCAGCAGCCATGGAGAAAGGACATTGAACTGCTTTCTTCCCTCGGCAATGTTCACAGTTTTAAATATGAAAAGAAGAGAGAGGAGGCACAAAAGGAAGGAGTGGGGAAACCTTGATGAAATTACAACACGTACGTGTTTAGAAGCCCAGTACTTTGTTACAGGAAATATATATAGACAATATATCTCAATCCTAGAGGTGGAAAAATTAGAATACTTATCTTTTTATTTAAATAGGAGATTACAGGAGAGATTCTACCATTTGGAACCTAAAGCAGGCCTTAGTTAAATTGAGGTTTATTCAGACCTTGTTTCAACTTGGTTAATCAGCTAATCAGGAGCTCTTTTTGTTTCAACTTCTTTATCAGCTCAGAATAAGTCCTCTCAGCACTCCATCTGTTCAAAGCATTTATAGGTACACAGAGAGATCCTCCAATATAAAGGAAGGAATGATGGGGCTGGTTGTATAGTACATCAACGGAAAGTTTGCTAGGGAAGACGCGGAGGTTCTGAAAAATTAAGTAACTTGTTGAACATCACTCAGGACAAAGTGGGGGACTGTATTAATGAGTTCTCACACTGCTATAAAGGAAAGAGGTTGAATTGGCTAATGGTTCCACAGGCTGTACAGTAGGCATGATGCCGGCAATCTTCTTGGCTTCTGGGGAGGCCTCAGGAAACTTTCAATCATGGCAGAAGGTGAAAAGGAGCAAATGTCACATGACTGGAGCAGGAGGAAGAGAGAGAGTTTGGGGGGAGATGGCACATACTTTTAAACCACCAGATCTCTTGAGAACTCTCAGAGAAGCACTGAGGGGGAAATCTGCCCCCATGATTCAGTCATCTCTCACCAGGCCCCACCTCCAACATTGGGAATTACAATTTGACATGAAATTTGACAGATCCAAACCATATCAGGGACATTGCTGAAATTTGCATTTCTCTCATTGACTTTGGAGCTCTTAGCACCTTAGCACATTGCTTCCTTTATAATATAAGGCTAAATGAGAAAGAAGAATACAGATATAGCCGGATGGTAGTGGCATGCCTGTAATCCCAGCTACTCGGGAGGTTGAGGAGGAGAATCGCTTGAGCCTGGGAGGCAGAGAGTGCGGTGAGCCGAGATCATGCCACTGCAGTCCACTCTGGGAGGCAGAGTGAGACCCTGTCTCCAAAAAAAAAAAAAAAATACAGATATAATTATGTGTGTATATATGTATATATTTAAGTAAAGAGGTATAAGGAAAAAGAATAGAAAATAAAAATGAAAAATATAATTTTATATTTTATTTTTTATATTTTTTTAAGCTTGTAAGTTTGCATATTGCATATTAAGTGGTTTTTTTCTCCTTAAATTTTCTTAAGTCAAAACCAGTTAAAGGGGAGACCTTGGAAGTTTGTCTACATTATTTTTTAAGGTTTTTTTTCTTTGATTAAGTAGAACAAGTCCTTTCAAAAATATTGTAACATTTCTAATTAAGATTTAAGATAATTTCAAAATGGGGAGCAGTTGACTGTACCAAATGTAAGCTAGTTTCTTAGGCATATTGATTGAACTTTTATTTATATATTTTACTTATTTAGGTTTTAGCATCCTCTTCAGCAAATGAATGCATTTCGGTTAAAGGAAGAATTTATTCCATATTAAAGCAGATAGGAAGTGGAGGTTCAAGCAAGGTAAGTATCTTAAAATATTTAAGAAATAAATAAAAATATTTTAAACTTTCTATTTTTTTGTCTTTTTACCTGTGAGGGCTGCTTTTCCTTAACTTCTAGGGGCCATGTTGCCCTTGAGCCAAAAAGCCATCTTCACACCTGCCCTTCTCTTCCCACTGCTCCTCACAAGTGACATATCCTCTTTCGATCTCTTATTCCCAGTCTCCTGCCTTTCCTTTCAATGTCCTATGCTTCTAAACTTCTCCTTTAATAACAAAAACATTGACATGGGGTAGCGAATGACCACTATGTATTATCACAAAAGAATCAGAAATTTCTCAGTCAGAATGTGATGTAAATTGCTAATATGTTTAGAATCATTCAGCAAGGATTTTTACTAATGGATTTTGTTTTCTTTTGAGTTATTCATTTCAGAAACAGAATTCAGTAACAAATGAATTTCTGGAATTAGATTTTTTCTAAATTTACCTGAGTTCTAAATTTATATTGTTTTACATCTCTGGATAGAAGGCATCTTAAGCATTATCTAAATTTACCATCTTTAATTGTCATTCAATTAAATCTACTTCCATTAGATTTTTGCCTTCATCACTCACCAAAATAACTGTAATCAAGACCACTAATGACGTCCATTTTTTTTGCCAAATCTAATTCTTAGCTTAGATTTTGGATTACTTAGCATTTGGGACAACTGATTTTTTTTTCTCAATGAAGCTTTCCAGACTTGGTTTGTGTTTTTCTCTTCTCAAATTGGCCATATCTATTGTCTTCCTCATGTTCCTGATCTCAGTGAAGCAGTGCTCCGGGCTTAGTCCTCAATCCTCTTTCATCTTTTTCTTAAACTCATTCATTGGTGTTCTCTTTCAGTCTTGTGGTTTCAAATACCATGTATATGCTGACAATTCCCAAACTTGTATTTCCAGCTCATACCTCTCCTTTGAATTCCAGACTTGTATATTCAACTTGACTATTCAACGTCGCTTCTTAGTGTCTACCAGGCATTTAAAACAGTATGTCCAAACGCAACTCTTGCTCCATAGCTTTTCCCTTTTGAGTAAATGGCAGCTTTGTTCTTTCAACTGATTGACCAAAAAATTGGTGCCTCTTACTGTCATACACACATCTAGCCAATCAGCAAATCTTGTTAGTTCTACTTCAAAGTGTCTCCAGAATCTATTTCTCATCATCTCCAGCATTATTATTTTGGTCAAGGCAACTTTTGTATTTTCACCTAAATTACTTTAATAGCCTCCTAAAGGATTTCATTGACTCAGTCCTTGCCCTCCTGGTCTATTTTTTAAAATCGTATATTGACAAATTATAGCTGTATATTTTTATGGGGTACAAGGTGGTATTAGCTTTTTTAATACAATATGAAGTGATTAAGCTAATTAACATCTATTACCTCAATTTTTTGTGTGTAATGAGAACATTGGCAATTGACTCTCTGCAATATTGAAATGTATAATATCCAATTATTATTTTCAGCATGCTATGCTAATCATCTAAAAAAAATCAAACTTGTTTCTCCTATTTGAGGCTTTGTATCCCTTCACCAACATCTCCTCATTTCCCTCAACCTCCAGCCTTTGGTAACCACCATTGTCAAAGGTGGTATGAGCTCTGCTCTATGAGTTTAATTTTTAGATTTCACATATAAGTGAGAACATGAGGTATTTGTCTTTCTGTATTTAGCTTATTTCAGTTCCTCCTGGCCTATTTTAACATGACATCCTATTTTCCTCTAGATATCCTCATGTGTCTTCTGAGTTAGGCCTTCCTTGCCCACACTCTAAAACTGCAACTCCCACCTTTCAATCACCAGTGTTCTCCATTCCCCCCTGGTTTGTTTTTATCTTACCTTCTAACATGTTCTGTAATTTACCTATTTGGTTTGTTGTTTGTGTCCCCCTGCACTTGAATGTGAGGTCCATGAAGATAGGGATGTTTTTCTGATTTGCTCAGTGATATTAGCCCCTGTATCCAGAACAGTACCTAGAACAGATAGGGATTGAATTTATTAGTTGAATTGAGTAAACTGTCTGTCCTTAGCTCTTTTGCTATTATAAGTTGTCAAGGATGACACATTAAACAAACACTGTTGGACTCATTTTAAGTTTTACTATAATTTCCTAATCCCACTCACATAATTAGACTTGCATATAAGGCCGTCTTATTAACTTACTAAAAATAAGGTATGTGCATTACCATGTGTATCAACTCTTCAATAAATATTGGTTTCATCATTCACTTCCTTTTATCAATCTATTTGAATTACCTAATTTAATTGCTTTCATAGAAATTACTTGGTTAATATTTATTGTTTATTTGTTATTTGGCTATATTTTAGTAGTATCAAGGTATTGACACTTAATAGAGGTATTTATTTAGTGGTATGTTTTCAGAGAATGTAGAGTAGTCTTAATGGCATTTTAACATTTTTTTCCTTGGAGTATAATGAAGGTGTAAGCTTACTTAAGTCAAGGGCCAAGTGATAAAGCAATGGCTGACCCATATTTTCTGAATTCAATTAAATTATCATTTAAGTTAATTATGATAGAGTTGAAAAACTCAAATGCCTCAAAGAAAGTAACGTGCGTTATGAAACTAATACCCTTTATGCTTTGCCTGTTTCAGAGTTTAGGCAGTGACCAACTTTTAAGGAGACTATTGAGAGTACCTAGAACAGTCATGGGGTAATGAGAATGGTCAAGACACTGGTAACTTCCCATAAAACTAACAAATCATAACTCTGACACTATCTCTATGAAATTGAAATAAGGCTTACCTAAACCAGATTGTAAGAGTTTTGCCAGGGCAGAGACAGTGGGGGCAATAATAAACTCATTCATGCAAAAATTGCTAAATCTAGGCACAATAGAGAAAACAACATCTGTGAATTGAATTGACTCTATATCATAGCCTTTAGTCATCCTTAATTTTTTTATTTTTCCTTGAGACAGTGTCTCACTATTTTGCCGAGGCTGGACTCAGATTCCTGGGCTCAAGCAATTGTCCCACCTCAGCCTTCTGAGTAGTTGGCATTAAAGGAGCAAACTACTGCACCAGGCTTGTCCTTAACATTTTGGAGTGTCTTTTTCTTTATGCTGTTTCCCTGTTTAGGGCATCCAACAGATTGTTATATATATGAAATTTAAACTTTTCTTACATGTTGATACAGAAACTTTAGATTTATACCTTTAAATTATTGAATGCCCATCATCATAGGTCATTGGGAATGGACTGTTACCTGCTATCAGAATTATTTGCCTTCCTTCTGCACTCAGAATAGGCCCAGAAACTTTTAATTGTTCATGTCAGTATTTCCTTTAGAATTTTCTCAACCTGGGCCAGGCGCGGTGGCTCACGCCTATAATCCCAGCACTTTGGGAGGCCGAGGTGGGCGGATCACGACGTCAGGAGATCGAGACCATCCTGGCTAACACGGTGAAACCCCGTCTCTACTAAAAATACAAAAAATTAGCCGGGCATGGTGGCTGGCGCCTGTTGTCCCAGCTACTCGGGAAGCTGAGGCAGGAGAATGGCGGGAACCCGGGAGGCGGGAGGCGGAGCTTGCAGTGAGCCGAGATCGCGCCACTGCACTCCAGCCTGGGTGACAGAGCGAGACTCCGTCTCAAAAAAAAAAAAAAGAATTTTCTCAACCTAAAATTCTAATAAATTTAGAATCATTTTGTGATAGTGTATAAATAGTATATTCTAAACTTCTCTTTGTTCTACTCTGTAGGTATTTCAGGTGTTGAATGAAAAGAAACAGATATATGCTATAAAATATGTGAACTTAGAAGAAGCAGATAACCAAACTCTTGATAGTTACCGGAACGAAATAGCTTATTTGAATAAACTACAACAACACAGTGATAAGATCATCCGACTTTATGATTAGTAAGAATTGTTTTTAAATTTAAAAAGAAAACTTTCTGCCATAGTTCTTCAGATAAATATTTAGTAAACTTTAATATAACCTAGCCATTTATTGTTTTGTTGCTTTTATTTGTTTAATTGCAGTGAAATCACGGACCAGTATATCTACATGGTAATGGAGTGTGGAAATATTGATCTTAATAGTTGGCTTAAAAAGAAAAAATCCATTGATCCATGGGAACGCAAGAGTTACTGGAAAAATATGTTAGAGGCAGTTCACACAATCCATCAACATGGTATTTAACAGTTTTTTTATATTTGTAAGGTTAAAATATTTGTTAATAGTGTCATCTTAGAGAAATATACCTATAATTTTAAGGCATTGCTTATTGGTATCTTTAACAAGATGAACTAAATAATTACAAGTTTACGTGAAGATAAAGGAACAAAACCATTTCTTAAAACACTGTTAACCCAAAGGATATAGGACATGAGCTCAAGTTCCCACATCTGTAATACAAAATGTATTTTTCTCAGTATTAACGTAGTCTGTCATCCTTATCTCCAAATACTTGGATTATAGCAGGTCTAAGACTTTGGGGTTCAGGCATCCTAAAAATATGAGATGTTTACTTTACTCATTGTCCTAATCATTTTGTATTGTATGCCCTGTGTGAGAAGTTGGTTTTTTTGTTTGTTTGTTTTTTACTGTTAGGCCTACCTTCTGGGTTGGTTTTTACTTGCCCTTGGTTCTTTTTAGGGTTTTTCTCTGCCTTTACCTTATCCTATATATTTTTTTGTTCTTAATAACTGTTACCCTAGTTAATTGTAATTTATCTCCTCCTTATATCTCTCTATAAGTTAAAGGATAATTCACCAGTGATCCAGATCAGGCTATAGGGGTGGAGATGTCAGCAGCATTAGGGTCTTACTGTCTGGCAGTATAATTTATGATGCTCTCTAGTGGGCGGTGAATCATAGTGGTTAAGAGGATAGATTCTGAAGCCAGACTGTCTGGCTTCAACTCATGACACTGTCACTTAGGCTGTGTGACCTTGTACAGGTTACTTAAACTCATTGCCTTAGCTTCCTTGCCTTACAGTGGGGATGATGATAATACTTCAGCATTGTTGTGAAGATTAAATGATTCAGTACTGTATAAACAATGAACTTAGAACAGTGCCTGGCACATAACAAGTGCTATGTAAATGTTTGCAGAATATATAAAAAAATTTATTGAATTGGATTCACTAATTGAAGGAATAGATACAGCTTTACCTGTAGACTGTGAATTTTTTGGTCCTTAGAATGTTTTGCATTGTTTAATATTACAGTGGATTTTTATTTTAAAGGCATTGTTCACAGTGATCTTAAACCAGCTAACTTTCTGATAGTTGATGGAATGCTAAAGCTAATTGATTTTGGGATCGCAAACCAAATGCAACCAGATACAACAAGTATTGTTAAAGATTCTCAGGTAAGGCTTTTCATGTTGGTTCTCTCACAGTAGAGTTCAATTCTTTTTTTACCTATGAAGTATTATATTGCAAATGAGTGTTATATTTTTAATCACCTCATTCTTCAAAGGATTTGAAGTCTTTTAATAAGAATAGATTTAAAAATATAAGCCATGATCATTATAATTTAGAATAGAAAGTCAAGATCAAACAGTAATATCTCCAGCATTTATGAATGGTTTTCCTATAGCTGAAGCAGAGAAACAGTGTAATATCTTCCTTGGAAATCACTTGATCATGATCAAAAACTGACCTGAAAATTTGGCTCAGAGTTTCCTTGTAGCAAAGAGGGAGTTGCAGTTATATGTTTTTCATTGTCTATGAGGTAAAATTATTTTTATTCTTCTAGAGAAGCAGACCTTTTCCTATCACTGAAATTGGAAAAAAATTTCTTAAGTGGGCCTTCATATTGTAAATGCCATAAGTATTATAAGCAACATTTTTATAATAGATATTGCAACAGCAAACTTAATGAAGTTGTTCTGTAAAAACTAAAGCAATGGCACCAAAGTATATATAAAAGATATTCTTGCTTGGAGCCAAGATGATATGTTCCATGTTTACAGATTTTTGATGTGAGTCCACCTTAATCCCAGGAGTAAAATGGACTTTGTTAGAAGGAATGATGGACGACATGCCCTATTTGACAGTCATGTCTCTTTATATCAAAAGTATGGCAGAGCAATGAGTTGTAAATCAGCTTCACAATATCTTCCATGTCAAGGCCCTAAAGCAGATATATTCTGTGTTTAAAGCAAACCATTTATTTTAGAAGAAAATGAGTTCATTGTAAGGTTGACATATCCTACTGCAGAAACTCAGAGGACTACTGTGAGACAAAGCTAGATGGTCTTTTTATTTATATATTGGTTGGCTTATTTAAAAAATATATTTTTTTAAAGTTGAGTATGTTACAACACAGAACGAATGGTAAGTCCCTGAATGGCCTCAAAGTTTATGGCCATTAATAGGATTTTAGCCTGGAGAGTTTTTAGGGCAGACTTTACTAGTTGCCCACTATAATCATAGAAAAAGCACAGCATTCTGAAAGGAGTCACTTTGCTGATTATGAACCCAACTCATTTTGCTGCAATTGTGAAGAAATTTGATATATATATATATATCTTAACATTGTCAGCAATTATTTGAAGCTTTCAAGGATATCATTGAAATTTATAATTACCCAAGTTTCCAAGGATCTGGCATTTGTATTTTTAAGAATCTAAAGCAGAATGAAACATTTTCATTGATTTGTGTTTTCTCTGACTTGGCATATAGGTTGGCACAGTTAATTATATGCCACCAGAAGCAATCAAAGATATGTCTTCCTCCAGAGAGAATGGGAAATCTAAGTCAAAGGTACTGAAAAGATTATTTACATCACAGTTATCTGGCAACAGTAGGGAATGCACTGTTTTCTGAATAAACTTACCAGATAACAATTTCTTTCAGTTCTAAAACTTTTTAGGCCATTACAGAGACATTGCTGGTTTTTTTCGTTTCCAATTCTTATTATTTTTCACCACTTATTCATTTGTGAATTCCACATTTCCAAGTACAGCTGGAGAATGTAATTGTTTTCTGGCCTGCCACTGGCTACTTTTCCACTGACTTTATCTCACTACCTCGATGAGTTTGTGTTAGCCTCATGAGTGCCTTTCGTCTGGGGCTCCTTTTGCCTACTGTGATGCTTTGGGCTCCCCGGCTAACCCTTCTTTCTCTACATTAGTGTAACCAAGTGGGTGCAAGCACACATTGTCCCAGGGACCTGCATTCATTCAAGTCATAGATCTGCCTCTTCATTAACAACTGTCTTTGGCCAAGTGACTTGCCTAGTTTCCCTGTCTCTAAATTGTGACTATAGACAGTGCCTATTGTAAAATAAATTGAGGATTAAATGGGAAAGAATATATAAAGTACTTAGTACATTTATCCAGCTCAGAGTCATTGCTTGATAAATGTGTTTTTATTTACTTAATTATATTTGCCTCCTTAGAAAATCTGGCTTTTAAGTGTTTTTCAAATAACTGGCATACAATTTTGCCAAATGTTTTCATAAAATTCTTTTTATATTTGTTTAGCCTCCACTGTTCTAAAACTTAAATTTCTTGTGTTTTTATTAGACTTTCTGTGGTTTTGTTCTTCTTAAATAAGCAGTTCCTGACTTCATTTATCAATTCTATTTTCATTTGCTTTACAACTGGAGTACTTACGATAACCAGAAACTTTTCTCTATGATTAACCATATTTATAGTTTATCATTTAATGCCCATGACAATGTACTTTTATAATTTCTATATCAGAGGTGAGGAAACAGACACATAGCATTACCAGTTAGTAACACATCTTCAAGATATGTTAAAGGTAATATTAATTTCATATAACTAATTATTTACTTGAAATAGCTTAAATGATTGGAATTGTGTAACTGGCTTAGATATAACTATTCTATTTAAAAGAATTGCTAACTGAATTAGTTTTTTACTTTGAAGATGTTTTAAAGCTTGTAAATACTTGAGGATTTTGGACACAAGCTCAGCATAGTTCTATAGTATATGCGCTTGGGTTTAAAGTTGTATTGCTTATTTATTATTTCCAATGGTCTTGTCTGAAGGGTTGCATAATTTCAACAACCTTTGAAACTGTATACATACTTTGTACTTATATAAAAATTTATTATAATCCAATAATTCTGGGGAAAACAAGTAAACTCAAAACTTACATTTTTTAGTTTTATATTTTCACAAGTTGGGAAGAATTTAATACTTTGTCTTAATTGAAATATTTTAATTTGAGGTTATAGAAAGATTTAAAGTAAAGCTCATATCTTCTGATGGAATAACCAACTGAAATGAAAACTAGAAAAAGATGTTTTGTCATGTTAACATAATGTAGTACACATTCATTGAGATTTAATTATGATTTTAAATATATATATTTAATGTATATGTTTTTCCATTTTATATGAAAATAACAGCAACTTTTTTGTGTTTGTTTGTTTTTTTCTTAGATAAGCCCCAAAAGTGATGTTTGGTCTTTAGGATGTATTTTGTACTATATGACTTATGGGAAAACACCATTTCAGCAGATAATTAATCAGATTTCTAAATTGCATGCCATAATTGATCCTAATCATGATATTGAATTTCCCGATATTCCAGAGAAAGATCTTCAAGATGTGTTAAAGGTAATATTAATTTCATGTAACTAATTATTTACTTAAAAGAAAGAGTTGAAATAATTGGAATTATGTAACTGGCTTAGATATAACTGTTCTATTCAAAAGAATTGCTAACTGAATTTTAGTTTTTTTACTTTGAAGATGTTTTAAAGCTTGTAAATATTTGGGGATTTTGCAGAAGTGCCTTGGGAGAAATAACCTTGTCATTACTTGAGTGGGATATCTAAAAAGCAACTTTTATAATATAATGTAATCTGGAAAAATACTTTATCAATATCATATATGAAAACCTGCTTTGTTTTTCTTTTAAAATATCTTTGTTTTAATAGTGTTGTTTAAAAAGGGACCCAAAACAGAGGATATCCATTCCTGAGCTCCTGGCTCATCCATATGTTCAAATTCAAACTCATCCAGGTACCACTTCTTTAAAAATTTGTTTATTACTAGTTGGTAATATAAACAGTCTGTTACCTATTAATATAACAAAGACAGAATCTAAATTGGCTACCCTTTGTCAGTCTGCCTTTTTCCTTAAGGAAGTTCCATTATTATAAATAGTAAATTTTTTTTTTTTTTTTTTTTTGCCCAGGCTGGATCAAGGCCAATTGGCTCACTCAAACCCTCCGGTTCATCCATTCTCTGCCTCACCTTCATACTGGACTACAGTTTAGTAGAGACAGGGTTTCACCGTGGTCTCTATCTCCTGACCTCGTGATCCGCCCGCCTCGGCCTCCCAAAGTGCTGGGATTACAAGCGTGAGCCACCGCGCCCGGCCTAAAGTAAATTTTTTTTTACTTCTGGTATTTATGTTTACTTATTCGAGATAACGGGTTATAATCAGTGATAAATTACAAGAATATCACTTGTGCTGTTAAACAAAATGTGTATTTATAATGGACTTATATTTTTCTTATTGGTACTAGTGTATTATTGATTTATTTTATAGGTAACCAAATGGCCAAGGGAACCACTGAAGAAATGAAATATGTTCTGGGCCAACTTGTTGGTCTGAATTCTCCTAATTCCATTTTGAAAGCTGCTAAAGTAAGTATGTCTATTCTTTATATTAATTTTAACTGTTTTATATAGTGAATTCAACACTTAAGGAAACAGGTAGTCTGAAGAAAAGTTGGTCCAATCATCAGATTGGTTATGAAACATGTTTCTACATTTAGATACTTAACATGTGCATTTTGACAAATATGAATTTACTTGATTTATATTCTTCTTCTGCATACAGTACAGTTCAAAGTAGATCATCACATAGGTGCGTTCAAAAGATTGCTGTCAGGTCTCAACTGGCATACATTTAATATAGGAATATAATGTGTCTTTTAATTCAGCACCATCATTAACACAGCTTTTGAATTCATTCCTTTCAGCCAGTTTTTTCCTTAGAGACGTTACATGTAATGGCTTTTTTGAAGCTGTACACAGCAGTCAACACAATTCTCAAAGCACAAGTCTCAAGCTTTTTAGCTTCCCAATGTCCATTTATGTCTATACCATGATTTTTCAAACATCTAGTTATTTCTAGAACGCTGTGAATGCTTATTGACCGACTGGTTTAGCCAACAAGCAGTTACTAATTATATATTTCAGTTACAACGTTATCATAAAATTATGGGAACCTAAACTATCCATACTCGTAGCTCTCTGGATACATATAAAGTCCATCTAAGTTGCCAAGAACTTGAATACATTTCTGAAGGAATTTACTGTACATTCACTTTATTTGCAGTTATATGATATGAGGTACCATGGCTAAATCAATTAGTAATTAAAAGTGGACCAAATTTGTTTTGTAATTGCTCTGTATTTTGTATCTCCATGTTTTAAATTTATACTAATGTATTGTTCAAAGCCTCTTATAGCTATAATTGAGGTGGATTATTTTTATAACTGAAGTTGTATGTTCCTTGAGGGCAAAGATGTCTGCCATCTTCATAAGTTAGATGTTAGCTGAGTCTTAAATCATTTTTAAATACGTGGATTTTAATATACATCTAATTATTATATTTATATAATAATTTGTAATGTCTTCTATTAGTTTATTATCATCTGAGAATATAAAGTTTCCTAATAAAGACATTTTGTATAGGAATTTACCTAAGACTGGCTGTATTTAAGAAAAAGTAAAGAGATAAAGAAGGCCTTGAAGGCTCATATGTATGTTTATTAGTAGCTCTGTTATATTTCTCTCATAGAAAGATTGAGTTATATCTCATGATAGGTAATGCTTAAGGATAAGCTTGGTGTTTAAAATTCTTTATTATCTCTAATAGCTTATAAAATAGTTTCCCAACTGTAAGAACAAGAGAGAAATAAATGTATTATATTTAGAATACATCAAAATACATCTACTAATGTGATAGTACATTGAACTAAAAAATTAAAAGATTTGTGTTTTTTAATTTCAGACTTTATATGAACACTATAGTGGTGGTGAAAGTCATAATTCTTCATCATCCAAGACTTTTGAAAAAAAAAGGGGAAAAAAATGATTTGCAGTTACTCGTAAATTGTCAAATACCATCTATAAAATATACTTGACTGTTATACTCTTGAATCCCTGTGGAAATCTACATTTGAAGACAACATCTCTCTCAAGTGTTACCAGCAAAAAAAATTCAGTAGATTATCTTTAAAAGAAAACTGTAAAAATAGCAACCACTTAATGGCACTGTATATATTGTAGACTTGTTTTCTCTGTTTTATGCTCTTGTGTAATCTACTTGACATCATTTCACTCTTGGAATAGTGGGTGGATAGCAAGTATATTCTAAAAAACTTTGTAAATAAAGTTTTGTGGCATAAAATGACACTAACATTTCAAAGTTGTAAGGTTGTTGTCTTTAAGCAAATGTATTGTTGGCATGGCAGCAAAATTCTTAATTGGTAAAAAGTAGATTAGGGAAGATGTGAGACTAGACCTTAGTAAATGAACTTTGAAAAACAAATCCTGAAGGGTTTGAATTCCAAAATAGACTTCCTAATTATTTCTGGCACTGATAACAGTCTATAATTTTAGGACTGAACTTGGCTCTTTCAGATATTCTTCATAACATCTGTTGTTTTTGGTATTTAGAATATCATGCTGGATTCTGTGTTGTAAGCTGTATAGGGCATGCCCTCACTGTATGACTTGCTAGGTAATGGATAATTGTAAATGTGGCCCCAGAGTCTCCTGACTGAATCTGATAGCTTAAAGTATCTTCACATAGCATCCTTTTCTCAATTTTTAAAAAAAGATTTTAAGAGATTTTATTTTTTATAGGAGCTTTAAGTTCACAGCAAAATTGAGCAGAATGTACAGAGTTCCCATGTATCGTCTCCCCACCCCGCCCCCACACATGTATAACCTCCTTTGCTGTCAGCATCCACCATATCAACATTCCACACCACAGTGGTACATTTATCACAGTCTGTAAACCTACCTTAACATATTGTCACCCAAAGTCCATAGTTTATATTGGGGTTCACTCTTGGTATTGTATATTATTTGGGTTTTGACAAATATATAATGACATTTATCTACCATTGTAACATGATACAGAATAGTTTCACTGTCTTGAAAGTCCTCTGTTCTTTGTCCCTTCATCCTTCCCTCTACCCTAATGCCTGGGAACCACTGATCTTTTTACTATCTCTGTAGTTTTACTTTTCCAGAATGTTACTGTCATGTAAGTGGAATCATACAGTCTACATAGCCTCTTCAGATTGGCTTCTTTCACTTAGTAACATGTCTTTTTGTGGCTTGCTAGCTTATTTCTTTTTAGCACTAGTTAATATTCTATCGTCTGGATGTTCCGCAGTTTATCTCTTTATCTACTGAAAGATACCATGGTTGCTTCCAAATTTGGGCAATTGTGAATAAAGTTGCTATGTGCAAGTTTTTGTCTGGACCTAATTTTTTAGCTCTTTTGGCTAAATACTCCTTTGGGACCAAGGAGTTTGACTGCTAAATTCTATGTAAGAGTGTTTAGTTGTGTAAGAAAGCACCAAACTGTCTTCCAAAGTGGTTGTACTGTTTTGCATTTTCACCAGCAATGTTTGAGAGTTCCTGTGGCTCCATATCCTTTTCAGCATTTGATGTCTGTGTTTTGGATATGCGGCATTCTAATGGGTTGGTAGGGGTATCTCATTTTAATTTACATTTCCCTAATGACATGATGTTGAGCATCTCATTTTTATATGCTTATTTACATCTGTATATCTTCTTTTGCCCATTTTTAAATTGGTTCATTTTCTTATTAAGGTTTAAGAGTTTTGTGTATTTTGAATAACAGTCCTTTATCAGATGTCTTTTGCACATATTTTCTCCCACTTGTGACATTTCTTCCCATTCTCTTCATTCCCAAATTTGTAACTGTGGTTATTAGTTTTCAGGGTTATTGGTTTTAAGTTAATGTAGTGTAATAGGTAAGTAGTAAGCTTAAACAGGAATTCTGCAAACCACACTCATAGAGAAAACATGGTAAAAATTCACCCTGGAAGTCAGGCATTTGTCTACCTGTGTTCATTGAGAATACTATTTTTTTCTTTTTAAAATTATCTTGAAATTTATTTTGCATATAAACAATTTTTTTTAATACTTGTCATGTTTAGAGTTAGAAATTCTCTTATGGGGAAAAGCATTGTTTTGTCTATTGCTTCAATGGGTTATTGATAAAAGTGTCTTTGTGTTACAATTACTAACCTATAGTCAGAATCAGTTAATGTTTTGAAAATACATATTTAGGAAAGCATTGGCTATTTTTTGACCTTTAAGCTTTCATATCAATTTTATCAGTTCATTAAATTCCACACACAAAATAATCATGTTGTGATTATTTTGTGTGTGGAATATTATCTTTGTCTTTGTGCTAGTCATGGTACTTGGGGGAAAAAAAGCAAGCATATGAGGTTTCCTATAATGGCATCTTCCAAAGATGGATTTCCAAGTGCAGAGAAGATTTTTGCTTGCTTATACCAGATCCCAGAGGCTTACCTAGGGCTAGAATATTCTAAGTTCAAAGCTTGAGGTTCTCAGAACCAGGTGATACAAAATCGGGTTAAAATCCACTTGGTTTATTTCTAGAGGACACTTGTCCAGGGAGATCAGCCCTTCTGGTTCCAGCTTAAAGCAAATGTCAGGTGTGTCTTTCCTCCTTAGGAAGTTCCTGGATTTTGAGTCTTGTTTATCGTACTCTACCAGGTTGCCAAACCTATACCTCAGTTTCACAGATGTTTCTTCTAAAGACAAATGCTCAGTTGTGCTTATCTCTCTGGGTTCTCATCTTCATTAATGTTTAGATTCCATAATTTCCCACTAATTTGAAAAACTAAAATTCATGCCAATTTATATTCCCACTATCAGTATTAAGAACTCATTGGTCTACGTACAACATCTTTTATACTTAATATTGTCAGAATTTAAAGGTTTTTGCCATCTCATAGGTATACAATAGTATTTTTGCAGTGTCTTTAATTTTTTGTTTAGTAATGAGGTTGGGCATTTTGTCATATGTTTATTGACCATTCTTTTTTTTTTTTTTTTTTTTTCTATCACTGAAAAGCCAGGTCCTTACTCTCTGGTATTCATATGTTTCATGTCATTTTTTGATTACCTTTTTTTATTTCTTTGTAAGTGTTCTTTGTATTACAATTACCTGTAATCAGAATCAGTTAATGTGTTGAAAATAGTTTTAGGAGAGTATCGACTATTTTTGGCCCCTTGAGCTTTCATATCAATTTTATTAGTTCATTAAATTCCATAGACAAAATAATCATGTTGAGGCCAGGCGTGGTGGTGACTCACGCTAGTAATCTCAACAGTTTGAGAGGCTGAGGCAGGGAGACGGCTTGAGGCCAGGAGTTTGAGACCAGCATGGGCTACATAATCAGATCCATTATTTGCAAAAAAATGAAAATAAAAAACAATTAGCTGGGTGTGGTGGTGCAGCATACCTGTAGTCCTACTTTCTTGGGAGTCCAAGGCAGGAAGATCAGTTGAGTCCAGGAGTTTGAGGCTGCAATGAGCTATGATTATGCCACAGCACTCCAGCCTGGGTGACAGAGTGAGCTCCTGCCTCCAGGAGGCACATACAAAAAATACAATAAATAAAATAATTTTTAAAATCATACTGAGATTGTATTTATAGTTTCATAGAACATTTAGGTCATTTAGAGATAATTGCTATTTTATGATATGAGTCTTCCTATCAGTGAGCATGTTATAGTTCTCACTTTATTTAGGTCTTCTCTTATCTTTCAATAAACTTTATACTTTTTTTCATACAGGTCTTTCACATCTTTTGTTGGCTTTATTACAAAAGCTCTGTTGCTGTTGTAAATAGTATCTTCTAAAAATTACCTTTCTTAATTTTCTGTTCTTTTATACCACCGTAATTGGTTTTTTAATTTAATTTTTGCAATTAACTTCATCAGGGAGTGTAATTGGTTTTTGTGTATTGAACTTATAGCCAGCCACCTTGCTAAGATTTTTATTTTCCTAATTAACCTAAAGGTTCCAGTGTTTTCTATATAAATAGTCATCACATGTAGGATCATCACATCAGACACAGAGGGGCTCTATTTGTTTATTACTAAATCATGTTCCTTTTTCTTCTTTCTTTTTTTGAGTGCACTAATATCTTTATTTTAATATTGAATGAAAATAGTGATAGTGCTAGTTGTTGATTTTATTTTTTTATTTTTTTTATTTTATTTATTTTTTTAATTTTATTTATTTATTTTTTTATTATACTTTAGGTTTTAGGGTACATGTGCACAATGTGCA
>NW_026652277.1:83753728-83888166 GCF_009828535.3 Hylobates moloch | reverse complement strand
GCCCACTTTTTGATGGGGTTGTTTGTTTTTTTCTTGTAAATTTGTTTGAGTTCATTGTAGATTCTGGATATTAGCCCTTTGTCAGATGAGTAGGTTGCAAAAATTTTCTCCCATTCTGTAGGTTGCCTGTTCACTCTGATGGTAGTTTCTTTTGCTCTGCAGAAGCTCTTTAGTTTAATGAGATCCCATTTGTCAATTTTGGCTTTTGTTGCCATTGCTTTTGGTGTTTTAGACATGAAGTCCTTGCCCACGCCTATGGCCTGAATGGTATTGCCTAGGTTTTCTTGTAGGATTTTAATGGTTTTAGGTCTAACATTTAAGTCTTTAATCCATCTTGAATTAATTTTTGTATAAGGTGTAAGGAAGGGATCCAGTTTCAGCTTTCTACATATGGCTAGCCAGTTTTCCCAGCACCATTGATTAAATAGGGAATCCTTTCCCCATTTCTTGTTTTTGTCAGGTTTGTCAAAGACCAAATAGTTGTAGATATGCGGCATCATTTCTGAGGGCTCTGTTCTGTTCCATTGATCTATATCTCTGTTGTGGTACCAGTACCATGCTGTTTTGGTTACTGTAGCCTTGTAGTATAGTTTGAAGTCAGGTAGCGTGATGCCTCCAGCTTTGTTCTTTTGGCTTAGGATTGACTTGGCAATGCGGGCTCTTTTTTGGTTCCATATGAACTTTAAAGTAGTTTTTTCCAATTCTGTGAAGAAAGTCATTGGTAGCTTGATGGGGATGGCATTGAATCTATAAATTACTTTGGGCAGTATGGCCATTTTCACGATATTGATTCTTCCAACCCATGAGCATGGAATGTTCTTCCATTTGTTTGTATCCTCTTTGATTTCATTGAGCAGTGGTTTGTAGTTCTCCTTGAAGAGGTCCTTCACATCCCTTGAAAGTTGGATTCCTAGGTATTTTATTCTCTTTGAAGCAATTGTGAATGGGAGTTCACTCATGATTTGGCTCTCTGTTTGTCTGTAATTGGTGTACAAGAATGCTTGTGATTTTTGTACATTGATTTTGTATCCTGAGACTTTGCTGAAGTTGCTAATCAGCTTAAGGAGATTTTGGGCTGAGACAATGGGATTTTCTAGATATACAATCATGTCATCTGCAAACAGGGACAGTTTGACTTCCTCTTTTCCTAATTGAATACCCTTTATTTCCTTCTCCTGCCTGATTGCTCTGGCCAGAACTTCCAGCACTATGTTGAATAGGAGCGGTGAGAGAGGGCATCCCTGTCTTGTGCCAGTTTTCAGAGGGAATGCTTCCAGTTTTTGTCCATTCAGTATGATATTGGCTGTGGGTTTGTCGTATACAGCTCTTATTATTTTGAGATACGTCCCATCAATACCTAATTTATTGAGAGTTTTTAGCATGAAGGGTTGTTGAATTTTGTCAAAAGCCTTTTCTGCATCTATTGAGATAATCATGTGGTTTTTGTCTTTGGTTCTGTTTATATGCTGGATTACATTTATTGATTTGCGTATGTTGAACCAGCCTTGCATCCCAGGGATGAAGCCCACTTGATCATGGTGTATAAGCTTTTTGATGTGCTGCTGGATTCGGTTTGCCAGTATTTTATTGAGGATTTTTGCATCAATGTTCATCAAGGATATTGGTCTAAAATTCTCTTTTTTGGTTGTGTCTCTGCCTGGCTTTGGTATCAGGATGATGCTGGCTTCATAAAATGTGTTAGGGAGGATTCCCTCTTTTTCTATCAATTGGAATAGTTTCAGAAGGAATGGTACCAGTTCCTCCTTGTACCTCTGGTAGAATTCAGCTGTGAATCCATCAGGTCCTGGACTCTTTTTGGTTGGTAAGCTATTGATTATTGCCACAATTTCAGAACCTGTTATTGGTCTATTCAGAGATTCGACTTCTTCCTGATTTAGTCTTGGGAGGGTGTATTTGTCGAGGAATTTATCCATTTCTTCTAGATTTTCTAGATTATTCGCATAGAGGTGTTTGTAGTATTCTCTGATGGTAGATTGTATTTCTGTGGGATCGGTGGTGATATCCCCTTTTTCATTTTTTATTGCATCTATTTGATTCTTCTCTCTTTTCTTCTTTATTAGTCTTGCTAGCGGTCTATCAATTTTGTTGATCTTCTCAAAAAACCAGCTCCTGGATTCATTAATTTTTTGAAGGGTTTTTTGTGTCTCTATTTCCTTCAGTTCTGCTCTGATTTTAGTTATTTCTAGCCTTCTGCTAGCTTTTGAATGTGTTTGCTCTTGCTTTTCTAGTTCTTTTAATTGTGATGTTAGGGTGTCAATTTTGGATCTTTGCTGTTTTCTCTTGTGGGCATTTAGTGCTATAAATTTCCCTCTACACACTGCTTTGAATGTGTCCCAGAGATTCTGGTAGGTTGTGTCTTTGTTCTCGTTGGTTTCAAAGAACATCTTTATTTCTGCCTTCATTTCATTATGTACCCAATAGTCATTCAGGAGCAGGTTGTTCAGTTTCCATGTAGTTGAGCGGTTTTGAGTGAGTTTCTTAATCCTGAGTTCTAGTTTGATTGCACTGTGGTCTGAGAGACAGTTTGTTATAATTTCTGTTGTTTTACATTTGCTGAGGAGAGCTTTACTTCCAACTATGTGGTCAATTTTGGAATAGGTGTGGTGTGGTGCTGAAAGAAATGTATATTCTGTTGATTTGGGGTGGAGAGTTCTGTAGATGTCTATTAGGTCCACTTTGTTTAGAGCTGAGTTCAATTCCTGGATATCCTTGTTAACTTTCTGTCTAGATGATCTGTCTAATGTTGACAGTGGGGTGTTAAAATCTCCCATTATTATTGTGTGGGAGTTTAAGTCCCTTTGTAGGTCACTGAGGACTTGCTTTATGAATCTGGGTGCTCCTGTGTTGGGTGCATATATATTTAGGATAGTTAGCTCTTCTTGTTGAATTGATCCCTTTACCATTATGTAATGGCCTTCTTTGTCTCTTTTGATCTTTGTTGGTTTAAAGTCTATTTTGTCAGAGACTAGGATTGCAACCCCTGCCTTTTTTTGTTTTCCATTTGCTTGATAGATCTTCCTCCATCCCTTTATTTTGAGTCTATGTGTGTCTCTGCACATGAGATGGGTTTCCTGAATACAGCACACTGATGGGTCCTGACTCCTTATCCAGTTTGCCAGTCTGTGTCTTTTAATTGGAGCATTTAGCCCATTTACATTTAACGTTAATATTGTTATGTGTGAATCTGATCCTGTCATTATGATGTTAGTTGGTTATTTTGCTCATTAGTTGATGCAGTTTCTTCCTAGCCTTGATGGTCTTTACAATTTGGCATGTTTTTGCAGTGGCTGGTACCAGTTGTTCCTTTCCATGTTTAGTGCTTCCTTCAGGAGCTCTTTTAGGGCAGGCCTGGTGGTGACAAAATCACTCAGCGTTTGCTTGTCTGTAAAGTATTTTATTTCTCCTTCACTTATGAAGCTTAGTTTGGCTGGATAGGAAATTCTGGGTTGAAAATTCTTTTCTTTAAGAATGTTGAATATCGGCCCCCACTCTCTTCTGGCTTGTAGAGTTTCTGCCAAGAGATCAGCTGTTAGCCTGATGGGCTTCCCTTTGTGAGTAACCCGACCTTTCTCTCTGGCTGCCCTTAACATTTTTTCCTTCATTTCAACTTTGGTGAATCTGACAATTATGTGTCTTGGAGTTGCTCTTCTCGAGGAGTATCTTTGTGGCGTTCTCTGTATTTCCTGAATCTGAATGTTGGCCTGCCTTGCTAGATTGGGGAAGTTCTCCTGGATAATATCTTGCAGAGTGTTTTCCAACTTGGTTCCATTCTGCCCGTCATTTTCAGGTACGCCAATCAGACGTAGGTTTGGTCGTTTCACATAGTCCCAAATTTCTTGGAGGCTTTGTTCATTTCTTTTTATTCTTTTTTCTCTAGACTTCCCTTCTCGCTTCATTTCATTCATTTCATCTTCCATCTGCGATACCCTTTCTTCCAGTTGATCGCATCTGCTACTGAGGCTTCTGCAATCTTCACGTAGTTCTCGAAACTTGGCTTTCAGCTCCTCCATCTCCTTTAAGCCCTTCTCTCCATTGGTTATTCTAGTTATCCATTCTTCTAATTTTTTTTCAAAGTTTTTAACTTCTTTGCTATTGTTTTGAATTTCCTCCCGTAGCTCAGAGTAGTTTGATCATCTGAAGCCTTCTTCTCTCAACTCGTCAAAGTCATCCTCCATCCAGCTTTGTTCCATTGCTGGTGAGGAACTGCGTTCCTTTGGAGGAGGAGAGGTGCTCTGCTTTTTAGAGTTTCCAGTTTTTCTGCTCTGTTTTTTCCCCATCTTTGCGGTTTTATCTACTTTTGGGCTTTGATGATGGTGATGTATAGATGGGTTTTTGGTGTGGATGTCCTTTCTGTTTGTTAGTTTTCCTTCTACCAGACAGGACCCTCAGCTGCAGGTCTGTTGGAGTTTACTAGAGGTCCACTCCAGACCCTGTTTGGCTGGGTGTCAGCAGCGGTGGCTGCAGAACAGCGGATTTTTGTGAGACCACCAATTCAGCTGTCTGATAGTTCCTCTGGAAGTTTTGTCTCAGAGGAGTACCTGGCCCAGTGAGGTGTCAGTCTTTCCCTTCTGGGGGGGTGCCTCCCAGTTAGGCTGCTCAGGGGTGAGGGACCCACTTTAGGAGGCAGTCTGTCCGTTCTCAGATCTCCAGCTGCATGCTGGGAGAACCACTACTCTCTTCAAAGCTGTCAGTCAGACAGGGACATTTAAGTCTCTGGAGGTTCCTGCTGACTTTTTGTTTGTCTGTGCCCTGCCCCCAGAGGTGGAGCCTACAGAGGCAGACAGGCCTCCTTGAGCTGTGGTGGGCTCCACCCAGTTCGAGCTTCCTGGCTGCTTTGTTTACCTAAGCAAGCCTGGGTAATGGCGGGCGCCCCTCCCCCAGCCTCGCTGCCGCCTTGCAGCTTGATCTCAGACTGCTGTGCTAGCAATCAGCGAGACTCCGTGGGCATAGGACCCTCCGAGCCAGGTGCGGGATACAATCTCCTAGTGTGCCGTTTTCCAGGCCCGTTGGGAAAGCGCAGTATGAGGGTGGGACTGACCCAATTTTCCAGGTGCCATCTGTTACCCCTTTCTTTGACTAGGAAAGGGAACTCCCTGACCCCTTGCGCTTCCCGAGTGAGGCAGTGCCTCGCCCTGCTTCGGCTCGCGCACAGTGCGCTTCACCGACTGTCCTGCACCCACTGTTAGGCACTCCCTAGTGAGATGAAACCGGTACCTCAAGCAGAAATGCAGAAATCACCAGTCTTCTGTGTCGCTGGGGCTGGGAGCTGGAGACCGGAGCTGTTCCTATTCGGCCATCTTGGCTCCCCCTCTAGTTGTTGATTTTAAAGGAGATGATTTTAGTGTTTCACTATTCAATTGATTCTTGCTTGAAGCTTTTGGAATACACCCTTATTCATGTTAAGAAAGTGTCTTTCTATTTTACTGAAAGGTCTTTTCTAAGTAATAGAAGGTTATTATTTTTATCACTTAGTTTAATTCGTCTATTGGGATAATATATTTTTCCCTCTTTTAAATTGTTAAGGTAGTGAATGGCATAGATTGTTCTAATGTCAACTCTATCGTGAATTCTGGAGTAAGTCTAACTTTTGTATTATCTTTTTAATATGCTGATGTACCATCTTGCTCTTACTATGTAAAGAACCACTTCAAAACTTAGTATTTTAAAACAACAGTTATTTGTTATTTTTCAGGATTATCTGAGTTGGTTGTTTTTTACACTGGAGCTGGCGCAGCTGGTCTGCTGATCCAGGATGGCCTCACTCACATGAGTGGAACTTCAGCAGGAATAACTGAGATGACTGGGATCATCAGGGTCTTGGTATAGATAGCGTTCTCTGGAAGCAGATTCTGGGATGGAATTTGAGGTGCAAGATGTTTATTAGGAACCAATACCTATGAAGGAAAAGGAGAAAAAGGATTGTTGCAGAGGGAGAAGTTGAACTGTGATGCAGGCTTCACGAAGACTTGGCACACTTTGTAAGGAGCTCTGGAGTGAACATTGCCCGTGTGCAATGTCCATTATCAGGCTGAAATGGCCAGTCTTTATACACACATCTCATTCACAAGGGTGTGACCTCTGCTGCTGAGGTGGACCCTGAGGAACTGACAGCTGAAGACTACTGACCACATTTCCTACAGCTGGACAACCAGACCTTCTTTGAAAGGAAATTGGACAACAAATCTCCATGTCTACCACAGCCTTCTCTCCAGGAGGTTAACCCTGACTCGTTGTTCCTATGGTGGCAGAAGGGTTTGTAGCATAAAGATAGGGCAAGCATAATGTGCAAGTACATTCCAAACATCTACTAACCTTTTATTTGCTAATGTCTCATTGGCCAAAGCAAGTCAGATAGTAAATATCAGATTCAAAGCTTGGACAGACAGACTTCACCTCTTAATGGGAGAAGTGACAGTCATATTGTAAAGGAGTGTGCCTACACCGACAGGAAGAATTTGTAAGTATATTTTTGCAATTGGTAAACTCCTGGATTCATTTTTCTAATATATTGTTTGGAATTTTTGCATCTCTGTGAATGACACTGGCCTGTAATTTTTCTTTTACATACTGATTTTCAGACTAGTTTTATAGAATGATTTGAGTAATATTTCTACAAAAAGTATTCTCTAGGAGAGTTTTGTAAAATTAGAATCATCTCTTCTTTGAAAGGTTGGTAAGATTTACCTGTAGAACTATTTAGTCTTAATTTTTTTCTTTTGGAAATGTTTTTATGGATATTATGGATTCAATTTCTTTAATAGCTATATAGAAATCAAGCTTTTGATTTCATTTTGAGTTGTTTTTGCTGTTTTATAGAAATTTCTCCATTTTGTCAAAATTTTTAAGTTATGTGGGCCAAAAGTTATGCACATGTTCTCAAATTAACTTTTTTTTTTTCTAGTGGGAGAAGGAGGGTGTTTATTTGCAGGCACCAAGCAGGAGGCCCCGATGGTGCACACTTAAGTCCTGATCTCCCAGATGGATGGCAGGTCAGGGTTTTTTTTTTTTTTTTTTTCATTTTTATTATTATTTTTTAATATTATACTTTTAAGTTCTATGGTACATGTGCACAATGTGCAGGTTTGTTACATAGGTATACATGTGCCATGTTGGTTTGCGCATCCATCAACTCGTCATTTACATCAGGTATTTCTCCTAATGCTATCCCTCCCCCAGCCCCCCAATCCCCGATCCCCAATCCCCAGTGTGTGATGATCCCCACCCTGTGTCCAAGTGATCTCATTGTTCAGTTCCCACCTATGAGTGAGAACATGTGGTGTTTGGTTTTCTGTCCTTGTGATAGTTTGCTCAGAATGATGGTTTCCGGCTTCATCCATGTCCCTGCAAAGGACATGAACTCATCCCTTTTTATGGCTGCATAATACTCCATGGTGTATATGTCCCACATTTTCTTAATCCAGTCTATCATTGATGGACATTTGGGTTGGTTCCAAGTATTTGCTATTGTGAATAGTGCCACAGTAAACATACGTGTGTATGTGTCTTTATAGTAGCATGACTTATAATCTTTTGGGTATATACCCAGTAATGAGATTCCTGGGTCAAATGGTATTTCTAGTTCTAGATCCTTAAGGAATCGCCAGACGGTCTTCCACAGTGGTTGAACTAATTTACACTCCCACCAACAGTGTAAAAGTGTTCCTATTTCTCCACATCCTCCCCAGTATCTGTTCTTTCCTGACTTTTTAGTGATCACCATTCTAACTGGTGTGAGATGGTATCTCATTGTGGTTTTGATTTGCATTTCTCTGATGACCAGGGATGATGAGCATTTTTTTCATGTGTCTGTTGGCTGCATAAATGTCTTCTTTTGAGAAGTGTCTGTTCATATCCTTTGCCCACTTTTTGATGGGGTTGTTTGTTTTTTTCTTGTAAATTTGTTTAAGTTCTTTGTAGATTCTGCATATAAGCCCTTTGTCAGATGAGTAGATTGCAAAAATTTTCTCCCATTCTGTAGGTTTCCCTTTTACTCTGATGGTAGTTTCTTTTGCTGTGCAGAAGCTCTTTAGTTTAATTAGATCCCATTTTTCTATTTTGGCTTTTGTTACCATTGCATTTGGTGTTTTTAGTCATGAAGTCCTTGCCCATGCCTACATTCTGAATGGTAGTGCCTAGGTTTTCTTCTAGGGTTTTTATGGTTTTAGATCTAACATTTAAGTCTTTAATCCATCTTGAGTTAATTTTTGTATAAGGTGTAAGGAAGGGATCTGGTTTCAGCTTTCTACATATGGCTAGCCAGTTTTCCCAGCACCATTTATTAAATAGGGAATCATTTCCCCATTTCTTGTTTTTGTCAGCTTTGTTAAAGATCAGATGGATGTAGATGTGTGGTGTTATTTCTGAGGCCTCTGTTCTGTTCCATTAGTCTATATGTCTGTTTTGGTACCAGTACCATGCTGTTTTGGTTACTACTGTAGCCTTGTAGTACAGTTTGAAGTCAGGTAGTGTGATGCCTCCAGTTTTGTTCTTTTTGCTTAGGATTGTCTTGGCAATGCGGGCTCTTTTTTGGTTCCATATGAACTTTAAAGTAGTTTTTTCCAATTCTGTGAAGAAAGTCATTGGTAGCTTGATGGGGATGGCATTGAATCTATAAATTACCTTGGGCAGTATGGCCGTTTTCGTGATATTGATTCTTCCTATCTGTGAGCATGGAATGTTCTTCAATTTGTTTGTATCCTCTTTTATTTCATGGAGCAGTGGTTTGTAGTTCTCCTTGAAGAGGTCCTTCACATCCCTTGTAAGTTGTATTCCTAGGTATTTTATTCTCTTTGTAGCAATTGTGAATGGGAGTTTGCTCATGATTTGGCTCTCTGTTTGTCTGTTAATGGTGTATAGGAATGCTTGTGGTTTTTGCACATTGATTTTGTATCCTGAGACTTTGCTGAAGTTGCTTATCAGCTTAAGGAAATTTTGCGCTGAGACGATGGGTTTTTCTAAATATGCAATCATGTCATCTGCAAACAGAGACAATTTTACTTCCTCATTTCCTAATTGAATACCCTTTATTTCTTTCTCCTGCCTGATTGCCCTGGCCAGAACTTCCAACACTGTGTTGAATGAGAGAGGGCATCTCTGTCTCGTGCCAGTTTTCAAAGGGAATGCTTCCAGTTTTTGCCCATTCAGTATGATTTTGGCTGTGGGTTTGACATGAATAGCTCTTATTATTTTGAGATAGGTTCCATCAATACCTAGTTTATTGAGAGTTTTTAGCATGAAGGGCTGTTGAATTTTGTCGAAGGCCTTCTCTGCATCTATTGAGATAATCATGTGGTTTTTGCCATTGGTTCTGTTTATGTGATGGATTATGTTTATTGATTTGTGTATGTTGAACCAGCCTTGCATCCCAGGGATGAAACTGACTTGATCGTGGTGGATAAGCTTTTTGAGGTGCTGCTGGATTTAGATTGCCAGTATTTTATTGAGGATTTTTGTGTCAATGTTCATCAGGGATACTGGTCTAAAATTCTCTTTTTTTGTTGTGTCTCTGCCAAGCTTTGGTATCAGGATGATGTTAGCCTCATAAAATTAGTTAGGGAAGAAGAGGATTCCTTCTTTTTCTATTGATTGGAATAGTTTCAGAAGGAATGTTACCAGGTCCTCTTTGTATCTCTGGCAGAATTCGACTGTGAATCCGTCTGATCCTAGACTTTTTTTGTTAGGCAGGCTATTAATTATCGCCTCAATTTCAGAGCCTGTTATTCGTCTATTCAGAGATTCAACTTCTTCCTGGTTTAATCTTGGGAGGGTGTATGTGTTCAGGAATTTATCCATTTCTTCTAGATTTTCTAGTTTATTTGCGTAGAGGTGTTTATAGTATTCTCTGATGGTAGTTTGTATTTCTGTGGGATCGGTGGTGATATCCCCTTTATCATTTTTTATTGTGTCTATTTGATTCTTCTCTCTTTTCTTCTTTATTAGTCTTTCTAGCAGTCTATCAATTTCGTTGATCTTTTCAAAAAACCAGCTCCTGGGTTCATTGATTTTTTTAAGGGTTTTTTTGTTTTGTTTTTTGTTTTAATTTTTTTTAGAGACAGTGTCTCGCTCTGTTGCCCAGACTGGAGTGCAGTGGTGCGATCTCAGCTTACTGCAAGCTCTGCCTCCCGGGTTTATGCCATTCTCCTGCCTCAGCCTCTCGAGTAGCTGGGACTACAGGTGCCTGCCACCACGCCCGTCTTATTTTTGTATTTTAATAGAGGCAGGGTTTCACCATATTAGCCAGGATGGTCTCGATCTCCTGACCTTGTGATCAGCCCGCCTCAGCCTCCCAAAGTTCTGGGATTACAGGCATGAGCCACCGTGCCTGGCCTTTGAAGGGTTTTTTGTGTATCTTCAGTTCTGCTCTGATCTTAGTTATTCTTGTCTTCTGCTATCTTTTGAATTTGTTTGCTCTTGCTTCTCTAGTTCTTTTAATTATGATGTTAGAGTGTCATTTTAGATCTCTCGTGCTTTCTCTTGTGGGCATTTATTGCTATAGATTTCACTCTACACACTGTTTTAAATGTGTTCCAGAGATTCTAGTATGCTGTATCTTTCTTCTCATTGGTTTATTTCTACCTTCATTTCATTATGTACCCAGTAGTCATTCAGGAGCAGGTTGTTCAGTTTCCATGTAGTTGAGTGGTTTTGAGTGAGTTTCTTAATCCTGAGTTCTAGTTTGATTGCACTGTGGTCCGAGAGACAGTTTGTTGTAATTTCTGTTCTTTTACATTTGCTGAGGAGTGCTTTACTTCCAACTATGTGGTCAATTTTGGAATAAGTGTGATGTGGTGCTGAGAAGAATGTATATTCTGTTGATTTGGGGTGGAGAGTTCTGTAGATGTCTATTAGGTCCACTTGCTGCAGAGCTGAGTTCAATTCCTGGATATCCTTGTTAACTTTCTCTCTTGTGAATCTGTCTAATGTTGACAGTGGGGTGTTAAAGTCTCCCATTATTATTGTGTGGGAGTCTTAAGTCTCTTTGTAGGTTTCTAAGGACTTGCTTTATGAATCTAGGTGCTCATATTTTGGGTGCATATATATTTAGGATAGTTAGCTCTTCTTGTTGAATTGATCCCGTTCTCCTTATGTAATGGCCTTCTTTGTCTCTTTTGATCTTTGTTGGTTTAAAGTCTATTTTATCAGAGACTAGGATTGCAAACCCTGTTTGTTTGTTTGTTTGTTGTTGTTGTTGTTTTTTTTTTTGCTCTCTATTTGCTTGGTAGATCTTCCTCTATCTCTTTATTTTGAGCCTCTGTGTGTCTCTGCATGTAAGATGGGTCTCCTGAATACAGCACATTGATGACTCTATCCAATTTGCCAGTCTGTGTCTTTTAATTGGGGCATTTAGTCCATTTACATTTAAGGTTAATATTGTTATGTGTGAATTTGATCCGTCATTATGATGTTACAGGTTATTTTGCCCGTTAATTGATGCGGTTTCTTCATAGCATCAATGGTCTTTAAATTTGGCATGTTTTTGCCATGGCTGGTACCGATTGTTCCTTTCCATGTTTAGTGCTTGCTTCAGGAGCTCTTGTAAGGCAGGCCTGGTGGTGACAATCTCTCAGCATTTGCTTGTCTGTAAAGGATTTTGTTTCTCCTTCGCTTATGAAGCTTAGTTTGGCTGGATATGAAATTCTGGGTTGAAAATTATTTTCTGTAAGAATGCTGAATATTGGCCCCCACTCTCTTCTGGCTTGTAAGGTTTCTGCCAAGAGATCTGCTGTTAGTCTGATGGGCTTCCCTTTGTGGGTAAGCCGACCTTTCTCTCTCTGGCTCCCCTTAACATTTTTTCCTTCATTTCAACCTTGGTGAATCTGACAATTATGTGTCTTGGGGTTGCTCTTCTCGAAGAGTATCTTTGTGGTGTTCTCTGTATTTCCTGAATTCGAATGTTGGCCTGGCCTTGCTAGGTTGGGGAAGTTCTCCTGGATAATATCCTGAAGAGTGTTTTCCAACTTGGTTCCATTCTCCCTGTCACTTTCAGGTACACCAATCAAATGTAGATTTGGTCTTTTCACATAGTCCCATATTTCTTGGAGGCTTTGTTCATTTCTTTTCACTTTATTTTCTCTAAACTTGTCTTCTTGCTTTATTTCATTAATTTGATCTTCAATCACTGATATCCTTTCTTCCACTTGATTGAATCAGCTATTGAAGCTTGTGCATGTGTCATGAAGTTCTCGTGCTATAGTTTTCAGCTCCATCAGGTCATTTAAGGTCTTCTCTACACTGTTTATTCTAGTTAGCCATTCATCTAACCTTTTTTCAAGGTTTTTAGCTTCCTTGCATTGGGTTAGAACGTGCTCCTTTAGCTCAGAGAAGTTTGTTATTACCGACATTCTGAAGCCTACTTCTGTCAACTCGTCAGAGTCATTCTCCATCCCGCTTTGTTCCATTGCTGGCAAGGAGCTGCAATCCTTTGGGGGAGAAGAGGCACTCTGGTTTTTAGAATTTTCAGCTTTTCTGCTCTGGCTTCTCCCCATCTTTGTGGTTTTATCTACCTTTGCTCTTTGATGTTGGTGACCTACTGATGGGATTTTGGTGTGGATGTCCTTTTTATTGATGTTGATGCTATTCCTTTCTGTTTGTTAGTTTTCCTTCTAACATTCAGGTCCCTCAGCTGTAGGTCTGTTGGAGTTTGCTGGACTCCAGACCCTGTTTGCCTCGGTTTCACCAGCAGAGGCTGCAGAACAGCAAATATTGCTGCCTGATCCTTCCTCTGGAAGCTTCCTCCCAGAGGGGCACCCACCTGTATGAGGTGTCTGTCAGCCCCTGCTGGGAGGTGTCTCCCAGTTAGCTACACGGGGGTCAGGGACCCTCTTGAGGAGACAGTCTGTCAGTTCTCAGAGCTCAATTGCCATGCTGGGAGAACCACTGCTCTCTTCAGAGCTGTCAGACGGGGACGTTTAAGTCTGCGGAAGTTTCTGCTACCTTTTGTTCAGCTATGCCCTGCCCGCAGAGGTCAAATCTATAGAGGCAGTAGGCCTATTTGAGCTGCAGTGGGCTCCACCTAGTTCGATCTTCCCGGCCACTTTGTTTACCTACTCAAGCCTCAGGAATGGTGGATGCCCCTCCCCCCACCAGGCTGGTCCATCTCAGACTGCTGCGCTAGCGGTGAACAAGTCTCTGTGGGCGTGGGACCCGGCGAGTTATGCACGGGAGAGAATTGCCTGGTCTGCCAGTTGCTAAGACCATGGGAAAAGCACAGTATTTGGGCAAGAGTGTCCCATTTTTCCAAGTACAGTCTGTCACGGCTTCTTTTGGCTAGGAAAGGGAAATCTCTCAACCGCTTGTACTTCCTGGGTGAGGTGACGCCCCACCCTGCTTCAGCTCATTCTCCATGGGCTACACCCACTGTCCAACCAGTCCCAGTGAGATGAACCAGGTACCTCAGTTGGAAATGCCGAAATCAACTGTCTTCTGCGTCGATCACACTGGGAGCTGCACACCAGAGCTGTTCCTGTTCAGCCATCTTGGAATGGAAACTCAAATTAACTTTTTAACCTTTCTGCTATATATAGTTATTTCCCCTCTTTCTTTTTCTTTCCTTTTCCTTTCCCTTCCTTCTTTTTTCCTTCCTTCTTTACTTCCTTCCTTCCTTCCCTCCCTCCTCCCTTCCCTTCCCTTCCCTTCCTCTCCCCTCCCCCTCCCTCCCTCCCTCCCTTCCTTCTCTCTCTCTCTCTCTCTCTCTCTCCCCCCTTCCTTCCTTCCTTCCAGATTATTTTCTTCCTTCCTTTGGGATTATTTTGTTATTTTTCCTAGCCTCTTAATTTGGATGCTTAATTAATTTTCAGCCTTTTTTCCTTTCTAAAATAAGCTGTCAAAATTATACATTTCTCTTTAAATATAATTTTCTCTGCAACACATATAAATGATATTTGTCTCGCTATAAATTTGTTTCTACCTTCATATATTTTATTTCTACTAATCTACTTTTCTCTTTCCTTGTTCTTTGCTTGCCTTTTGTTTTTTGTTTGTTTAGTCTGTTGTTTGTTTTCCTATTCCATATTTTCACCTCTGCTGGTTTGGAAGGTTCAGAGGCTATTTTTTTTTAGTGATTAATCTTAAAACTTACCATGCTTGTAACCTAACAAAGACCTAAACAGCTATCTTAGCCTCCCTACCAAACAATACAAAGACTTTGATTAATGTATCTTAACTGCATTAGTGCAACTCGCATGATATTAGTGTTTTAGTTTAATCTTATTGTAATCCCACAGATATATTATCATTTTATATATACAATATTTATTTAATTCACATAAACATTTCCATTTTATGTACTCCTTGTATCTCAGTCTATTCTTTTGGGACAATTTCCTCTCTTTTTAAGTACTCTCTTTAGAAACTTCTTTAGCAATAATCTGTTGATAGTAAATTACTCATTTTTGTTTAAATTCATCCTTGTTTTTAGAAAGATTCTTTTCTTCATGTTCTCAATATTGGACTGACAGTTATTTTCTCTTTGCACTTTAAGGATTTTATTGCACTGACTTCTTGTTTCCATTATTGCTATTAGGATGTCATCTATCGAGGTGGGTGGATCACGAGGTCAGGAGATCGAGACCACGGTGAAACCCCATCTCTACTAAAAATAGAAAAAATTAGCCAGGTGTGGTGGCGGGCGCCTGTAGTCCCGGCTACTCGGAGAGGCTGAGGCAGGAGAATGGCGTGAACCCAGGAGGCGGAGCTTGCAGCGAGCGGAGATAGCGCCACTGCACTCCAGCCTGGGTGACAGAGCGAGACTCCATCTCAAAAAAAAAAAAAAAAAAGGATGTCATCTATTCTTCTGGTTATTATTTCCATGTAGGTGATCTTTTTTTCTGTGGCTACTTTTTGAAAAGACTATTTTTTTAGAGCAGTTTGGGTTCACAGAAAATTTGAGAGGAAGTTGTGGCGATAACTCATATATTCCCTGCCCACACACGTGTAGCCTCTCCCTTTATCAACATCCCTCGCCAGAATGGTATATT
Source organism: Hylobates moloch (assembly GCF_009828535.3). Taxonomy (NCBI): domain Eukaryota; kingdom Metazoa; phylum Chordata; class Mammalia; order Primates; family Hylobatidae; genus Hylobates; species Hylobates moloch. Next base: position 83,873,170 of record NW_026652277.1, on the reverse strand, counting down.
TGTTGTTGCAATTGATGAAGCCATATTGACACGTCATAATCCCCCAAAGTTTATAGTTGACATTAGAGTTCTTGGTATTGTCCATTCTATGGGTTTGGACAAATGTATAATTACATGTATCCACCATTATAGTATCACACAAAATAGTTTCACTGCCCTAAAAATTCCCTGTGCTCTGCCTATTCATCCCTCTCTCCAACTCGTGGCAACCACTGATTCTTTTACTGTCTCGCCGTAGTTTTGTCTTTTTTGGAATGTCATATAGTTGGAACCATATAGTGTGTAGCTTTTTCAGGTTGGCTTCTTTCAGTTAGTATTACACATTTACATTTATTCCATCTCTTTTTATGGCTCATTTCTTTTTAGCACTGAATAATATTCCATTGTCTGGATAGTTAATTAATCCATTCACCTGCCAAAGTATATCTTCGTTACCTCCAAGTTTTGGCAATTCTGGATAAGCTGCTATAAAAGTCCATGTGAAGATGTTTATGTAGCCATAAGCTTTTAGCTCCCTTTTGTTGAAAAAGGAGCATGATTGCTGGATCGTATGGTTACAGTATGTTTAGTTTTCTAAGCAACCACCTGACTGATTTTTAGATCTTCTATATATCTTCTGTGATCTGAAGTTTCACTGCAATATGGTTAATCACTGATTTTCAAATTTTTAATCCTAGTTGTAATATATTTTGTTTTCAAATCTATGGAGTCACATATCTTCCTGATTCTGAAAAATTCTCAGCCATTGTCTCTTCGAACTTTTTTATTTTTAGAAATTCCATTTGATTCTTTTTAAAATCTGTCTGTTCTTCCTTTATGGTTTCTTGCTTTTTTCTCTAATGTGTGATTCCATCATTTATTTCTTTCACAATTTCCTACTGAACAATTTAAAAATTCTATATCTGACAGTTCCAGTATTTTTAAAGTTTTTGAGTTGAAATCTGTTATTTTGTTTTTTCTTGTAACTCTGGCTCATAGTTTCTTAGCACCGTAGGTTTGATGATTTACTAGAATACACAGGATTCAGAATATAGTTATGATTTATTATGGTGAAAGGATGCAAAGCAAAATTAGCAAAGGGAAAGGGTGCATGGGGCAAAGTCTGCAGGAAATGAGGCACAAACTTCAAAGAGTCCTCTCCCAGTTCACATAGGATGTGCTTAATTCCCCCAACAATAAGTTGTGACAATACCTGTGAAATGTTGTCCACAAGGGAAGCTCATTAGAGACTTAGCATTCTGGATTTGTTTATTGGGAACTAATCGTGCAGGTACCATTTGCCTAGCATGTACCAAAATTCCAGACTTCCAGAAGGGACACAGATGTTTAGCATAAATCGTATTGTTTAGGCACAGTGGGCCACTCAGCATTCAGATAATTGCGGGAAGCCTCTTGAAACTTTAAGTTCCCAGACACAAGCCAAGGGCCAACCTTGCAAGCAGTTCTTTTTCAGGATGACAGTCTCAGGCCTACCGTGTTAACTCTTTTCTACACACTTACTTTCTAGTGAATTCGTTGATCTTTGTGATCTCCTATTTGCTTGCTCTCAATTATTGGAAATCCCAGAGGGTACTAGAATTTGCTATTAACTGAAGCCAGTATCAGTATCAATCCAGTTTATTTAGGTTTTGCCATGGTAACCAAAAATCTCAAAAATTATTAGTAGCTTTAGACTATTTCTGATTAATGTCTACAGAAGAGGTGAACACTGTGCTATGCTGCCATCACTCTTGTGCTAGGCTTCTAGTACCCCACTGCCGGTTGGTATGGCAGACAGAAAGAAGGCACAACAAATCAAGCACTGCCTCTTCAAATTATCACTTGAAAGTGACACCCTGAATGTCTGCCCGTGATTCACTGGCCAAAGTGATTACATGGCTTCATGCAATGATCATTTGTCTAGAAAGAGAACAGCTAATAATATTTGATGAAGAGCACAAATTCATATTCATAAATAGTCTTTCTTACTATGCTTCAGTCAGGGGTTCCTGACCTATGATTTGTTGTCTCCTGGGGCTGTTAGATATTAAGATATGAACAATAAAAATATTCTATTTTTCCTGCCATATCATTTTGGGGGATTTTTATTTGATGCTACTTTCCCAAAGTAGTTACAAATAACTTTGTGTTGCTCTCCATGATTCTTCCACCATCCTCTTCTTTTTATCCTCTCTTGTCTTTCCTCCACTTTCAACCCCAGAAAGGAAGTGTATTTTATTGCAACAGGAAAATGTATTACTAATTACATTAATTGTTATTAAATATTTAAAATAATAAGTAAAATTTATTATGTTAAAATATTTGTAAGATTGCATGAAATATATTTGTATGCCATGATATTAGAAATATCCTAAATTAGCATATTTGAGAGAATAAGGTCAGAAAGGTCCCTGTACACACAGGTGAGGAAGGAAGAGGTGACTGTGGACAGCTGTTTAAATTTTTGTTACAACAAGAGTGATTGTCAAGGACACAGTTGGCATTCGACCAAGTGGAGCAGTGGATTAGCTCAAACTCTACTGGCCCCAGTTACAAAGTCTCCACTTAGTTTAAGGATATAATAAAGAAAAAAGCCATATGCAAGTGATGAAAAGAATCATTAGTCACAGAGCAACAAGTGGACTAGCTAGCTATCTCTATTCTGGAGAAAAATCTAATGGGAATTTGGTGGTGGAAGTGAGGATAGTGGAGGTGAAAAATGGTGGTGGTGGAGATGGTGGTAGTACAGGTGGTGGTGAGGAGGGGGTGTTGATGGTGGAGGTGGAGATGGTGGTGGTACAGGTGGTGGTGGTGGAGGAAGGGGGTGTTGATGGTGGAGGTGGAGATGGTGGTGGTACAGGTGGTGGTGGAAGAAGGGGTGTTGACAGTGGAGGCAGAGATGGTGGTGGTACAGGCGGTGGTGGAGGAGGGGGGGTGTTGGTGGTAGAGGTGGAGATGGTGGTGGTACAGGTGGTGGTGGAGGAGGAGGGGTGTTGGTGGTGGAGATGGAGATGGTGGTGATGGTGGAGGAGGTGTGTTGGTGGTGGTGGAGATAGTGGTTGTGGAGGTGATAGTGGTGGAGGTAGAGATGGTGGTAGTAGAGGTGGCGGTGGAGGAGGGAGTGGTGATGGAGGTGGAGATGGTGGTGGTGGAAGAGGGGTGAGGTTGTTGAAAAGAGATTTTAAAAAGTAAGTATTTATAGAAGAGCTACAGTTGTATATCAAATAGACACACTGTGACTGCATATTGGGAAAATCTTGAGCATGCTGCCTATTTCTCTTCCCTTTGGTAGGACTCTAACCAGCCCAGATAAACCTAGTGAATTGCCTCCTCTATCTTGGATAAATGGAAAGTAACCATAGGTGGAGGTTTTGGTTTTGAATCTCTTGTTAATGGATTTTTTAAAGTGCTGGTATAAAAGGAAAACAGTTTATTTTACTCTACTGGAAAAGTATAGTAGAAATAAGCATTAATAACTTTTAATCCCACAGTTGTGAGTTAATAGCTTAACATTTGGCATATTTATACAATTGAGATAATGTATTTACAATTCTATATTCTTATTTTCCACCTTTCTCATACGTATTTTCCTTCATAAATATCATCTTGATAGCTATGAAATATTCTATCATAAGAATGTACCAGAATATTTCTCTGTTTTTCATTTTTGTGTAAAATAATTTAGAATAAGTTTCCGCTTTTAAAAGTTGCTACCTATTTCCATTTTTGGAGAATGGAAGTTAATGTTTATCCTAAAACGTAAGTAATAACATTAAATCCGCAAATAAAAACCATGACGCCATCATGGATTTTTTAAAACTTACTGCATTTTGATATTAGCTTTGGAAACTGAGATTTGGTTTTACTTTAAGTTGTCCCTTAAAGCCATCCCTTGTGTGTGGTGGCCAGCCCAATACCATTGTCAGTAAATGTAATTAAATGATATTTTAAAGATGAGAAAAAGGCTATCCAACTAGAACATCCTGTTGGTTTCATTTTCAGATGATATCCAGAATTCTAACAGTTCTCACCACCTCCACCCCTATCAGTTCAAATCATTGCAGTAACTTCCTAACTCTTCTTCACGCTTCTACTCTTGTTCTTCTGGACTCAGTTCTTCCCAGGGCACCCAGAGGGAATTGTTCAAACATGAGTCAGATCTTGTTGCTCCTTTGCTCAATACGCTCCAACTGAGTCTCCTCTGAAGTAGAGTAAGCGCCCAAGTTCGTATAGGATACGTCTCCCCTGCTCTAAGAAGCTGTATGAACGTGTCAGGCACATTCCTACCTTATGTGCCTTGGGCTTGCTGTTCCCTCTTCCTAAAATTCCTTTTCCCTAATAGTCTGTAGGCCTGTTCCCTCACCTCCTTGTGTGTATCAAATGTCATTTTCTTAGTGAGGCCTTCTTTAAATAGCACACTTAATACAATTTCCCTACTCCCCGTACTTCATAACCCCCTTCCTTGCATTACTACTTTTAATAATATCCTTCTAACATTCTCTATACATGAATTACTTAATTTACTTTTTTGTCTACCCTCATTGTAATGCCAGTTCCCCAGTGCCAGTTCCCAGAATGCACAACTTATTTATTTATTTATTGTAGACAGGGGTGTCTTACTATGTTGCCCAAGCTGATCTTGAACTCCTGGCCTCAAGTGATCCTCCCACTTCGGCCTCCTAAAGTGCTTGAGAGTATTGCAGGCATGAGCCACGGCACCCAGCTTGCAAATTTTATATTGGTTTTGTTCAGTTCTGTATTCCCAGTGACTAATGCAATGCCTGGTCCAGAGTTGACACTTAACACATATTGTTTAAATATGTGAATAAAAACAATTTCTTTTTGGAAGGAAAGAACAAATTATAATGTTTTAAAAATGGAGAAGCATCATTAGCCTTATTAGCAAATCATGGGTAGCTCAACAGACTGATGTATCCTGTAAAGTGCTAGACAAGAAGAGACATCCTTTATGGGTACCACCCTTTCTGAGTGACCTAGTTTGTAACACTGGGATATTAGGAATGAAGGATGTTCCCAGGGGCAGACCCTTTCTCTAGAAATGCCCTTGGCTGCCAGGGTGGATAACATACAGCATTAGGGGTCTGGCTTTCTACAGAGGCATCACATGAACGATGGTTCTAACTGAAGTATTTCCATGTTCAGATGAATTAAGTAAACTGAAATCCCCGCCCTCCCTCCCTCCCTTCCTTCCTTTCATTCTTTCTTTTTTCTTGAGACGGAGTCTCCCTCTGTCACACAAGCTGAAGTGTGGTGGCATGATCTCGGCTCACTGCAACCTCTGCCTCCCAGGTTCAAGCAATTCTCCTGCCTCAGCCTCCCAAGTAGCTGGGACTACCGGCGCCCCCCACCACGCCCGGCCAATTTTTTGTATTTTTAGTAGAGATGGGTTTTCACCATATTGGCCAGGCTGGTCTTGAACTCCAGATCTCAGGTGATCCGCCCACCTTGGCCTCCCAAAGTGCTGGGTTTACAGGCATGAGCCAGCACGCCCGGCCCCACATGCTTATTTCTGTGTTTCTCCTCTTCCTGTGTTATGAAGGGAAGCAATTTTATTCGTTTGCGGCTGTAGTCCAGATGTCCTGGCATTGACTGTCTGGTCTTGCTCATACCATAATAGAGCACATTCATGGAAATGTTAAGAAGACACCAAGGGGCAAGTAGTGTACTGATGTGTGCTCACAGCTCTGGGAAGCCACTGAGGGTGGGATGCAAGCAGTGCTGTCCTTGCTCTCCACCCTGTTGCCATCTCTGAGGAAAATCCCTGGCTCCTCTCTCTGGTGGGGACTTGCCAAGGGCTCTTTGTAATAACCAGATATTCTCTCCACCCCAACCTGGGGTTCCCCTAGGCAATCTTAGGCTTGTTCAAATTCTTCATAGGGCTGGAAAAAGCCCGCTTGTTGTAAGGGCCAGAGGTACTGAGAGTTGCCACCCATCACAGAAGTCTGGAATCCCATCCAGTGGCCTAGTGAGTCAGAGTTCACGGGTTCCAGCCCCCATGGTGGGTGTGGAGTGGCAGTGACAACAGCTGTGGTTTAGATCCTAAGCAGGAATTTCTGGTTTGGGTTGAGTCTGTGTAAATGACTGATTTGAAACCGTGCTGTAAGGCTCAGACAGTGACAGGCATGCTAAGTGGGTCAGGTCAGTGTGGAGGACAGTGTCAATCACAAGTTGCCCAACCTACCCTGTGAGTGCCCAGAACACACTCTTTGCAATCTTGCCAATCTCTCCTGTCATTTTGTCCTCACTAGCTGTTCCTTGTCGCTTCATTTTCTGTGACCAGGAGCAATGTATAACAAGGTGGAAAGGATGTAATTCAAGCAGCAATTCATTATGATAAAGATAGAATTTTTCATCTTCCTCTTATAATTAAGATGGCTCTGCATCCAGGCTTCTCCTTTTTTTTCTTGCCATTTTAATCCACAGATTTGGATTCTAAAACTGTTGTCTTCCTCTTTCCATACTTCTCCTACACCCATTCCAACTGCTCACTAGTTTCTTTCAATGATTCCTTCCTATTCCTTCACTTCCATTTTTCAAACCACCATCCTTGTCCTGGCACACAGCCATCCCACCTCAGTCTTTGTAGTGGTCTTCAATCCATCATGTACAACTCTAGCTCCCACGATGTGATCCCTGGGCCAGCAGCATCAGCATCACTTGGGACCTTGCTAGAAATGCAGACTCTCAGCCTTCTTCCCAGACCTCCTGAATCCAAGCAATTTGTATTTTAACAAGCCTCTGAGGAGAAGCCTCTTAACCACTAAGGAATATTATAAGCAGATTCATCTGCTAAACATATATATTGAGACAGGGTCTCCCTCTGTCACTCGGGCTAGAGTGGCGTGATCATTGCTCACTGTAGCCTGAGACTCTTGGGCTCAAGTGGTCTTCCCGCCTCCCTCCTGAATAGCTGGGATTACAGGTACATGCCACAATTCCTGACTAATTTTTAAATTTTTTTGTAGAGATAAAGGTTCGCTTTGTTGCCCAGGCTGGTATTGAACTGCAGGAGGGTTCAAGCAATCCTCCTGCCTCGCTTCCCAAAGCGCCGGAATTACAGGCATGAGCCACTACACCTGGCTCAGAAATCTTAAGGGCTCCCCATTCTCTACAGGATTAAGTTCAAACATAATCCTGGACCTGGCTGGAATTTTCAAGGCCCCCCAGAACTGTATTAGCTTTTGTTCTTCTGCATTTCCTTTGCTCCAGTCGGACTCCCTGTTCTCTAATGTTCCTGCCCTCCCAGGGCACCTCCTCCCATGCTCTTCATACTTACTCGTATACTATACATCTGCAGCAGCATAAGCAGAGCCTTACTTCCAAGCCCAGCCCACAGTTTTCTTCTTCTTCTGAACTTATTATTGTCTTATGCATTTATATGGTCTAATGCATCATTTAGCACCTATTCACTTTACCTTGCAATGAAAATCATTATTTTATGTCTATGGATCTAGATTCCCCATAGGAATAGGGTGTCTAACAGATATTCTTTCCCTTTTGTTTGTTTCTTTTAATCAAAATGTCACCATTTTAAAAAAACGTTTGAGCATTTACTGTTTACAAAGGTGTTTCCCAAACATGCTTGGTGATAGGAATACTTGGGTACTTGACCAAACCATGGATTCTCAGAGCCCTCCACTGATTATTCCAATTTAGAAGCCCTATGGTAGGGCTTTGGGAATCTATATTTTCCACAAACACACCAGGTATTCTTATTATCGGGCCAGTTTTGGAAACACTGATATAGGGTATAAGGAAGTAATCAGGTATTGTGAGTGTAATACAAAGAGATTTAATGTTATAAAACATCAAGAAGTGTATAATCTTTATGGGGAATCTAGAATGAAAATCTTTTTTATCCTGTCTGACTCTGTGAGCTGAGAGATTTTGACATTCTTGAATCACTAAGAGCCAGGGAATTTTCTCCCTGAATCCTACATTGCAGAATTCCCTAAGAGGGCAGTCGTGTTTTTAAAATGGTATCGTTCCGACCAACCGGTGTCATTTTGTAGATAAACTGAGCCCAGAAAGTTTAACAATTCGACCAAGAATAGATGGCTGTTTATTGTCAGAGATGAGTATAAATCTGACTCAACATTCTATGCCTCTTAAAAAAATATTTTTTATTATATATATTATAAATATTACATATATATATAGGCCGGGCACGGTGGCTCACGCCTATAATCCCAGCACTTTGGGAGGCCGAGGCAGGCAGATCATGAGGTCAGGAGATCGAGACCATCCTGGCTAACATGGTGAAACCCCGTCTCTACTAAAAATACAAAAAAGTAGCTGGGCATGGTGGCACGCGCCTGTAATCCCAGCTGCTCGGGAGGCTGAGGCAGGAGAATCGCCTGAACCCAGGAGGCTGAGGTTGCAGTGAGCCGAGATCGCACCATCGCACTCCAGGCTGGGCGACAGAGTGCGACTCCGTCCCAAATAAAAAAAATGTATATATATGTATGTGTATATAAATTATATATATATATAATATATATAGCTTTTAAAAACAAGTATATTACTTTTTAAAAAGTCATGTCTTATGAATATTTTATGTAAAGACAAGAATAATACATAACTTGATCCCAAACTTTGAGAAGTGATATCTAATTTTTTTTAAAAAGTGTTAATAACTGAGATAAATGGAAATAATGATGTAAAAGCAACTATCACAGTGACTAGAGTATACTTGGCATTAATATCTGTCTATTCTCCTGGTCTTTGAATTATGAATTCAGACCCTAACCTGAAAGTTCCTTCATTTTCATTGTTTTAATAATTAAGCGTATTCATTGGCTTTAGAATTATTCAGATTAGAGTTTGAATCCTGGTCTTGCTACACACTGTGTAATTTTGTTCATAATTATTTAATATCTAATATTAATACTTAATAAATATGTTCATAGTTATGTATTTATCTCTCTAAACCTAGGTTTCTTTACCTCAAAGTGGTAATAATAATGCCTTGCGTGATTGCCCTGAAGATTAAATGTAGTTTAGTGGTGCTTGGAAAATGCTAAGTGCAATGTCAGACATTTAGTACGTACTCAATTAATGAATTACTGTATTATTGATTTTCAGCAACACTTTAGTCTGATGAGTACCTTCTTATAAAGAAATAATGGAAAGAGTGATACCTGAGCCAACTACCTGACTGAATCCTAGAACCATCACTTAATACTTGTGGGATCCTGGAAATGTTATTTAACTGCTCCATGCCTCAATTTTTTTTTTTTTTTTTTTTTTTTTTTTTGAGACGGAGTCTTGCTCTGTCGCCCAGGCTGGAGTGCAGTGGCACGATCTCGGCTCACTGCAACCTCCGCCTCCCGGGTTCACGCCATTCTCCTGCCTCAGCCTCTCCGAGTAGCTGGGACTACAGGCGCCCGCCACCACGCCCGGCTAATTTTTTTTGTATTTTTGGTAGAGACGGGGTTTCACCGTGGTCTCGATCTCCTGACCTCGTGATCTGCCCGCCTCGGCCTCCCAAAGTGCTGGGATTACAAGCGTGAGCCACCGCGCCCGGCCCTCCATGCCTCAATTATTACCTCTATTTTACAGATGAAGACCTTGTACCTAACTCATGGGGTCATTGTGGAAAGTGAGTAAGTTAGTATATAAAAAGTGCTTAGCTCAGTGCCTGACACAACATAAATATTCAATAATATTTGTTATCATTAATTATCTCTTTCTATGCACTTACTGGCCTTCAGATTTTCTAACTCTGAAGAGATTATCTCTTCCTGTTGGCAAGACTGAACTGAGAACACTCTTTTCTTTTTGTCTGTCTATTTCTAGGACACTTTTAAGTTTGTCATTCATCTCTGCATTTCTGCCTCTTAAGGTTGGAGGACCCTTTGCTCAATGGTCAGAAAATAAACAATTAGGCATAAGAGAAATGACCAGCAGGAAGGGAACAGGAAGAACACTGGCAATATATTAGTTTAGAGCAATTTTGAAAATTAAAAAAAAAACACTAGAGAAAATAGTAGAAACTATCAAAAAAAGAGTTAATAATGATCTAGAAGACTAGGAACTATTCTAAAATCCCTTGAAACTAGTCCCCTTTTCCTAACATGAGAAGAAAGTAATGTAGCATCTTTCTGCTAGCCCAGAGATAAATTCTTTTATCCTTCCTTTCTTCCTTCTGAATTTTCCATAGTTAGCTCTAGAAATTCTCATTCTGGTCTGCTTACCTGTTGGTACAATCCTGTCCTCACTAGTCCTTTAGGTGAAGCTCTTACAGCAATCATCTTTCTAGAGCATTGCACATACTGCTTCCCATTTTTGTGTGCACTGCAGCAGACACTACCTGCCTTCCCAGTAGCCTTTCCCCATCTGTCCAGGGGCAGAGATCTGCTTCTGCAGGAGTATCCATCACTTACTTCCCTGTGGGATTCAGACAAGGCTGGCTCTATTCCCTGTTCAAGCGGTCAGTCCTGATTGGCTTAAATGCATCATGGTGATCTCATTGTCCTGCCAGTGATTGGTTTAGGCATGGGCATATATCTTAATTCTAACCAATGAAAGATGAAGAATAGTATGCCAGGGGACTATAGGAAATAGATCCTTAATATTAAAAATAAATTCGTGGGAAGAAGTAGTCCCTACTGGATGTAGTTATGCCTACATTTGATATCATGAACTGCGGTTGCTTTCCTGCAACTATGAGGAGAACTAAGAGTAGGAGGGCAAAGCAAAATGATGCAAAAAAAAAATATGTATATGGATCCTTGGTGATGTAAAGCATGAAGTGATCCAATCCTGAAGCCATCTTACCTTGAGAGTTCTTGTTAGATGGGATAATAAATTTTCCTTATTATTTATGCCAAGTTGAATTGTATGTTATCTGTTATTTGTAGTTACAAGTACCCTAAATAACATACAAACCCTTGTTTTGCACTAACGAAGGCATTTCTTCTCTAGGTCTCTAGAACTGCAAGTTCTACCATGTTTGCGAAGCAACCTAGAAAAGTCTCAGTTCAGAATAATTTTCCTCTCTGCTGAACTCCTTTATTGACTCAGTTTGGCCTTTCCTTCCCTCCCTCTCCACTCTCCCCATCTCTCTTTTTCATCCTGTAAATGTTAAGACCCTAAATTAGATCTTTTTGGTATTTACAATTTACAAGCATACCACCCAAAAAGCACAAAGACTTTAACATATCTTCTATAGTACTAAAGTTGGAAGGAGAACAATGAACAATTTTGGTCTTTCTAGTCTGTACATCGGTTTGTACTCATTTGTGTGATTGGCAATATATTTTAATGTAAACAGTGTAGATTTTGGAGTTTATAAATCAGAGTTTGACTCCAGGCTTCTCATTTACTAACTGTAGGTTTCATGTAAATTGCTTAACCTTTATAGATGATTTCTCATATATAAAATATGGTTAATAATACATTGCAGCATTAAATGAGGATTAAATGGGGCAACACAAGTAAAATGCCTAGGATATAATGGACACTCAGTAACATCATATGTAATAACTACCCATGTGTATCTATATACACAAATTTTTCTTTATTTATGGTTGCTGAAGAAGAAAACATATGCAAAGAGGACAGTGAGCAGTGGGCAGCGGAAGAAGTGGAGGGTCTGATCAGATCTGGAAGATATTTAGACACCATTTCCTTAATATTCTCATTGTACGGATGAGGAAACAGAGACTCAGAAGTTCTCTAAGATTTGTCCAAAGCCCTACTTCTCCTTGCTGTATTTTTATGTATACAAATTAGCTTCTTTTCCCAGAACATGTGATTCTGATGATTAACATATATCTACTTTGAAACTTTGTTTCTTCTACCAACATTAGAACTCGGTTCAGTTGGCAAAGAGAGAAGTGTCAATAGAAACACTTTCAAGACCAGGCCAAATGGAATTAGGTAAGAGAGTACTTGTCAGGGAGATTTGAAAAAAATCACATCATTCTTCCCAAGAGATACAACGTGAAACTTGGGAATGTGAACTATTAACCAACGCAAAGAATAAGGAGTGATGGGGATAATCCCCATTCTAATTTTGATACTATCATAGATGTTATAATCTCAGAAATTCATTTAGTGTTGTGTTCTTCATCTATACATGGCTTTGTTATCTGAGTGATATTTTCTCAGTTATTTGAAAAGTCACAATAAATGAAAGAAGAAGAGTAGAAACAAGGAAAAGAAGAATGTTCAAAGCTTTGGTCACCATTAAATTTACTTTAAGTCAAACACACCACAGGACGTTGACTTGCTCCAACTCATGACACTATTGAAATTTACTCAAAAGAATACTCAGTCTTTTTTTGTGTATGTGATCCAGGATTAGTAGGATTTGTAGATAAAACAGTGATTAGACTTTGTGTTCATTTGCCTGTGTATTCAGTACAGCAGGTGTGCCTGTATTAGGAGACAGAATATATTCCTAAACTCAGACGCCATGACATAAACATTATGTGCTGAGACCAATCACTGCTAAGGTAGAGAAGGGAAAGAAGCCCAAGTAGGTCTTGGGTCCCCAGAAGAGAAGTACAGGAGTCTTGGCAGCTGACATACCTAGTCACGGGGTGGCTGTTGAGAGAGTAAATCACAGTACATGATTATGTAGGTGAGCCATATACGTGATGGCAGGAGACAATATTCATGCTTAAGTTACAAAATCAACTCCAGGAGTCAGCCAGGAATCTTGCCAATCTTCATCTTCCTTCCTTCCCACTATGCATATCCCAGAAAGACTAAAAATCAAGGGAATTGGGCATTCCTGTAATTCAGCCTCTTGTCTCCATACTCTTTCCTGTCTTGTACTCTCCAGACTCACATATATACTGAACATTCTTCTATTATCTTCCTTACTTGAAATACATATTTTTTCTTTTTAAACTCAACCATTTAAATTATTTTACTTACACTTTTTCTTTGCTTCCTTCTTCCTGTCTTACATTAGATTATAGAGGTCATATTTCAACTATTTTATTACAGTGAAATATTTTTGTTTAAATTGTTTTTCAATAATGGTAAGTAGAATTGTTAAGGTTGGCTTATGTGAGACTAAACAAATATTCACAGAGAGATGATCATCCAGTTTCATGAAGGGACACATTCAAGAATATTTATGACAACACATTTATAGGCTAGAACTTGGAGGTAATCTTGGTATCTGTCATGATGGAAATGGGAAAGTAATGTGGGAAGTGCTATCGACAATGATCTAGATGTTCATGTACGGCCATGCATAGATCTTAAAGATAGTGCTAAGGAAGTGAGAAACAGAGAGAGCGCTATAGCACAGTAAGACGTAAGTAAATTAAAATAAATGCACACAAGAAAATATGTATTTTTCAGAGACATGCAAATAAAATGATATGTCAAAAATTAAAATGCATGTATATTTAAGGGGAAGGCAATGGTAGTGGAGACAGGAATAAATTGATGTAAAAATAAAGAGAAGGTATTCGTATGTGTCAGCAATAATATTGCTCCATTAATGTGATAATAATGTGATGAGTATGGATGAACTCAACTCTCTGTACTTGAGGTTTCAAATAAAGATATGAATACCTTTATTAAGGGGAATTCTCCAAATGGGGTATTTGAGAGATGTTTCTGACTAAGCTGGTTTGAATCAGAAATGCTGCTTCCATAAAGGGGCAGACTTGATGCATCCCAAGAATTGACTTATCTAAAGTCAGATAAGTAATATCTCCTACAGCCAGTAACAACCTTCTTATCTGGCAAATAGATGTAAATATCAACATGATTGTCATCCTGGCAGGTATTGCTGAGGACCATGCAGTTTGCATCATTGTACATAGATATCAAATGCTTGTCCAAAGTAATTTTTTCAGCATTCTATGGGGAGTGACACCTTACACTTGTACATTTTATATTATTCAAAGCACTTTATTTACAATCCCCTTTGATTCTCCTAAAGGTGGCTGAGTCAGATATTATTATACACTTCACAGATAAAGACTGTGAAACACAGCATAGCTCAGTGATTGTCCCAATGTCACACAAGTTAGTAGATCTGGTCTAAAACCCATCTCTCTGGAGGAACTGGTATGTTTCTTTTCTCTCTCCTCATGAGAATATACAGCTAACTGGGTCATGTGTCTTTTTGCTTTATTTCCAGAAAGTTCAGAGCCAGAATTGAAGCTCTTGTGAAAGAATTACAACTTCTTATCATCTGCATATTTGTGTCCTTTTTGCATTGGTCTTAAGCTTTTACTTTTTTCTATTTTTCCTGGTCATAATTATTTATTTCTATGTATATTTCTACTCTTATATTATTCTAGAGCCACTATAGGCTACACTGGACAATTTGTAGAAGAGACGGGAGTACAGATAAATGCATGAATGTAAAGAAAAGGAAAAATAATCCTCACAACACTAAAATAAAGCATTGCTTCTTGGGAAGAAGATCAGATAATTAGCTCTAATGAGCCTGGCTACATTTAGAAAATCTCTGTTTGGATTATATATGATTTAATTAGTATTTGGACAACTATGATTAATGAGAGGACAAATCTCTAGAACCCCATTGAGTAAAAAGGATGATTTTAGATTTTAATACTTAGCAAATCAAAATGACCCTAGTTCAGTGTGCCTTATTGTGTTACAGGTAAAGAACAGCCATCCAGTGAAATCAACTACTCTGGAGCGGCCTGGTTTTTGAGCATGAAATTAACATACTGAGTTTGTGACTTCTGTCCTCCATTCGTTATATGGATTGCCCTTCATATTGGATCATGTGTCCTCGACCCACCTGTCCAGCTTCATCCCTCTCCTGCCACTTGCCATCTGGCATCTGACATTCCACAGATTCACAAACTTCCTAGCTAATACCCACACTGAGTCCTCTGATGGATTCCCTTTCACTACTTCCCATTACAGGCCCAGTTCATGTCATCTCTCTTAAGAAACTTTCTTTGATTTCGGCTCCTTATTGATCAGATGACTCAATCAGAAGCCATCTTCTCTATGCTTCATAAGATTTTGAAAATGCCACCATTATTATTGGCTTATTTATCTCCCCTGATAGATTGTGAACTCCTTAAGTTTTTGGCTATTACTTGGTCATCTAGGCCCTGATGTGGCCTATTATAGTGCTTAGCTTATAGGAGATACCCAGTTTATCTTTCACAATGAGCGAACACAGCTGGTTGAAAAGATGTCCAATGAGTTGCCACATGCACAGGTCAACAAGACATTTCCCCAGGTCACAGTCACATGCTGTTCAGGAATGCTTTCTTTTGGTTTGATCTCTACTCCCTAGGCTCCCAATTATAACAACTTACTGCCTGTTGTTTTTGGCCTTACTTTGGTCCCTTTTAATTTTTTAATTTTTATTTTTTGAGACAGAGTCTGGCTCTGTCACCTAGGTTAGGGTGCAGTGAGTGATGTGATCTTGGCTCACTGCAACCTCCACTTCCTGGGTTCAAGCGATTCTTCTGCCTCAGCCTCCTGAGTAGCTGAGACTATAGGTGCTCTCAATTGCCATGCTAATTTTTGTATTTTTCATAGAGACAGGGTTTCACCAAGTTGGCCAGGATGGTCTCGAACTTGTAACCTCAAGTGATGCTCCCACCTCAGCCTCCCACCTTTATTTTTTATTTTCCTAATGATTAAGGTTATTTTTAATCTCAAAGCCTAGCTGCTTGCTTTAAGAGTTATTTTTTGATTGCCACTATTTAATAAAAGCATCTCATATTTTATCTAGTAAAAGATGTAGAGGTCAACCTGATAATCATGTTAAAGGATATATAGGTTTTTAGGATATATAAATATATATATTCTACGAAATATGTCTGAAATTACATATGGTTGGCTTTCTATATTTATGGGTTCCACATCATGGATTCAACCAACCACATATTGAAAAAATTTGAAAAAAATAAACTTATAAAAAATCAAAATACAATAAAAATACAAAATTTTAAATGCAATATAGTAATGACTTACATAGTCCTTACATTGTATTAGGTATTAAAAGTAATCTAGACATGATTTAAAGTATGTAGGAGGATATGCATAGGTTATATGCAAATACGATGCCATTTTATATAAGAGACTTGAGAAGATTTTATTGGTAGAAGTCCTGGAACCAATCTCCCATGGATACCAAGGAATGATTATACATATATATGTATTATATATGTGTGTCTGTATATATACATATATATGTATTATATATACATGTACATCTATATCAGTATATACTGTGTGTGTATATACACACATATAGGTATTATATATTATATATGTATGCATATAGGTATATATACATATAATATACATATATGTATATGTACATTATATATTTTATAATTTTATATTTTATATATATATTTTATATATAATACATATATGTACATATACATATATGTATATTATATGTATATATACCTATATGCATACATATATAATATATAATACCTATATGTGTGTATATACACACACAGTATATACTGATATAGATGTACATGTATATATGTGTGTATTTTTATTTTTATTATACAATATGATTTCTATGATAAGCTCTTAAGTGTCAAAATTGAGCTTTAGCTGAATCTTTAAGTTTCACCCTCTTAGTATGAAATAAATCTGAATCCTTTATAGAAAACCTAGAGATAAATACCAGTTTTTAAAGTCATGCTTGTTATTATGCATGTGTGCATCCCTTCATTATGCAAACATTTATTGACTCCAGAAGTAGAATAAATGCTGTGATACAAAAACAAGACAGACAATATCTATGTCCAGAAAGCTAATGGGAGCACAGCAGGAGCTGATGGTAGAGTTGGGTGTAGAGTCCAGACATGAAGGACTGTGTATATCATGCTAAGGAGATGGTTCTTTCCCTGTCACCAGTGGGGAATTTTTAAAGCCTTTGAAGCAGGATAGACACAAGATCTTGTCTCTATTTGTACTTTAAAAATGTTCTAATTCTTTGAGAAAAATGAAATAGTGGAGATATAAACCAGTAGATTATTGCGAAAGGCCAGGAGGGAGATAGTGAGAGCTTAAACTATGGCAGTGGATAAGGGATGGAGAGGAAAGGACAGATTAAGTAAATAGGTAAAATAAACAGAATGGTCACTGTAAGTGAAGAAGATGGAAGAGGGAAATGCCTAGGGCAGTTACTGGTTTCTAGCTGGGCATTGTGGGAGTGACATTTATGGGAAAAAGGAACACAGAAGACCATAATGAAATAAGAATTCATATGTAAAAATAACTACCTTACATAAGTAGTTATGTGTGAAAGTAGAAATACTGTCACTTATCATCATTATTTAAAAGTCAAGGTCCTGAAAATAACACTTTAAACTACACTTAATTTGACTGTAAGAGAGTGTATCACATTTCTTTAGTCAGGCTATGTGTTTTGCCTTTATATTCTTGGACACAAATATATTGTTGAAGTCAGAAGTTGAGGCTGAAAAGTGGCTTGAGTCCAACTCTTCTGAATTTCAGTGTGCTATGCTGGTGTCTATGCTGGTTACTATCAATATGGTGATCACTGGGTCTGGTAATGCACCAAACTACTGAAAGTGCAACTGGTTAGTTAAAAGTAATAGAATTCCTCACTGCCCCCCTCCCCCCCCACACACAAACTTAATGATTTAAATCTTTGCCAGTCAACTAGGATAGTGGTGATAAATTCCCTCAGTTTTTGCTTGTCTAGAAAAGGCTTTATTTCTCTCATGTCTGAAAGGTAGCTTTGCTGAGTGTAGTGTTCTTGACTGGCAGGTTTTTCTCCTTTCAGCACTTCAAATAATTCATCCCATTTTCTTCTAGTCTGTAAGGGTACTGCAAGGAAATATGCATTAGTCTAATGGGGATTCCTTTATATGTGACTCAATGCTTTTATCTTGATGTTTTTAGAATTCTCTTTGTCTTTGACTTTTGACAGTTTGACTATAAAATGCCACAGGGAGTAGATTTTTAGACTGAATCTTTTTGGATACCTTTGAACTCCTAGATCTGGGTATCCATATCTCTCCCCAGCTTGGAATGATTTTAGCTATTATTTTATTAAATAGGTTTTTCTACACCATTTTCCTTCTCTTTTCCATCTGAAACTCCCATAAATGAGAACATTTGTGGGGGTCCTATAAGTCTTGTAGCCTTTCTTTACTCTTTTTCATTCTTATTTCCTTTATTTTTTCTGGCTGGGTAATTTCAAATAACCTATCTTCAAGTTCAGAGATTTTTTTTTTTTTTTTTTGAGACGGAATCTTGCTCTGTTGCCCAGGCTAGAGTGCAGTGGCACCATCTCGGCTCACTGCAACCTCTGCCTCCTGGGTTCAAGCGATTCTCCTGCCTCAGCCCCCCCGAGCAGTTGGGACTACAGGCACATGCCACCATGCCCACCTGATTTTTGTATTTTTAGTAGAGACGGGGTTTCACATATTGGCCAGGATGGTCTTGAACTCCTGACCTTGTGATCCATCCACTTCAGCTTCCCAAAGTGCTGGGATTACAGGCATAAGCCATTGCACCAGGCCTAAGTTCAGAGATTCTGTTATTGGCTTGATCAAGGCTGCTGTTGAAGCTCTCTATTGTTTCTTCAATTCTTAGAAATCATTAGCTGCAGTATTTCTCTTGGCTTTTTCAATGATTTTTATCTCTTTGTTGAATTTATCATTTGTATCATAAATTTTTTTCTGATTTTGTTGAATTGCCTGTCTGTATTTTCTTGTGTCTCATTGAGTTTTCTTAAGATCACTATTTTGAATTTCTTTTCCAGCAGTTTGTTGATTTCACTTTCATTGGGTCTGTAACCAGATAGTTATTATATTTCTTTGGTGGTATCAGATTTTTCTTGCTTTTTAATGTTGTGTGTGTGTGCTCCTATGTTGATGTCTGTGCATCTGGTGGAAAAATCACCTCTTCCAAAACTTCTAGAGTGGATTTTGTAGAGAAAAACTTTCATCTGCAGTTGGGTTTTGGTGTGCCAGTTTAGAAGGATGTAGTGATTCTATTTTCAGACAGGTACAGTGCAGTCAAGAACATTATACCCAGCAAAGCTGCCCTTCAATAGCTTCTGCAGCTGTTCAAAGTCAGCAATAACTGTGAGCACCTCAGTAGCATAAGCTGTAGAAGTTTGTGGGATGGCAGTGGCAGTGTAGGTTGTTAATAGCTCCTCAGTATCAAGGGCTTTTGAAGTCCTCCTTGTTTTCCCTACAATGAAGAGACTTAGAGGAGGGAATCCTTCTTGATATCAAGTGTGACATGGCTT
The DNA here is from genome assembly GCF_009828535.3 of Hylobates moloch. Classification (NCBI taxonomy): domain Eukaryota; kingdom Metazoa; phylum Chordata; class Mammalia; order Primates; family Hylobatidae; genus Hylobates; species Hylobates moloch. The sequence continues at coordinate 83,853,948 of NW_026652277.1, read as the reverse complement.
ACTATTAATAGCAGCTGCTGTAGCATTGGATTCCAGGTGCAGGTGCTTGAGGCAGCTGTGGGGCCAGGATCCAAGGTTCAGAGTCTCACAAACCTATTGTGATACCTGGGTCTTGAGGTGCAGGTTCATTCTCTGTAGCAGGATTGGAAGACCAGGTAGCCTACAGGACCAGAATCTATGACTCTGAGGCACAACCTAGCACTGCTCATGGAACTGGATTGTAGCTACAATTCCTATCTTTTGGGGGCACAGTACTGGCTCACCTCCAGGGAAGAAGGGGTGCTGTGGATGTTTGGGCCTTTGGAGCAGGGTATGGCTGCAATTTGGGTGTCTGACCCAATAAGGCTCAGTGTGTCAACTTGGGTCCCAGAGGATGAGGCACCATATAGTGACTCTAGACTCTGGAATGGTGGGGCTCAGCAGTATCCTGACTCTATGAGGCTACATGCAGTGGCAGCAGGTACCCTAAAATGGGGGAGCACAGCTATCATTTGGGCCCTGGGATATAGGGAAGAAATAGCGCAGCAATGATTCTTCTTTCCAAGGAGAACAGTGTTTCAGCAGCTCAGACACCAGAGAATTAATTATGCTCCAGGAAAGCAGGGTCCTAGAGTTTGGGCAAGGTTTCTGAGTTCACCCACTGCTCTGTTTCCCTGGGATGTGGTGTGTGCTATGTCAGCTCAGCCCTGAGATGTGCAGCTTTTAACAACTTGGCAAAGCACCACTTCCCCAGGGGGCGATGTGCTGTTTCAGTTCAGGCCCAGGTGATGTGACTGTTTTGGGCAGCCCAAGCATCACTTCCCTGAGATGCATGGCACTGCTTTAGCTTAGATACTGGAGTGTGTGACTGCTGTGGGTGGCCAAGACACTGTTTCTTGGGATGCAAGGAGCTGCAACAACTTAGGCACTGGGGAGGTGGGGCTCCTTTGAGTGGCCAAGGTACTGCTTTCCCAGGAGAAAGAGTTCCGCTTTGGCTACAGCTCAAGGAGAAGGAAGGAGCAAGTGGAGCAGCTCCACATCTGCTTGGTCTCACGGGAAAAAGTGTAACAGCTGCTCACAGCTTGATATGGGGATGTCTGGCTAGGGTGGTTCGGTGGTAGCTTAGTCTCAGGGGTGAGAAGAAGCCATGGCTATTTGTCTTTGGAGAAAGACACACTTCTGTAGTAGTTCCAGTTCCAAGATGGCACAGCACAGGAACCACTGGCCACAGGGGGCAGGGACAGTGTTAGCTCCTTCTCTGGAGACAGCATAGGTATATAGACCCCAGGAGCTGGTGAGGACTGTAGGGGACCAAGGTCTGTAGGTGTCCAAGGTGTTGATGGGTGTTCCTGGGATCGTCTTCATCTCTAACTGATGAAGATGAGTCAAGTCCTGGTGAAATACTATGAAGTATTTGTCTATAATCTTTGTGTTATGTTTAGTCCTCTTCACTGTCAAACTCTCCCTTTTCCCTCCGCTTCCTTAACTCTTCCTCATTTTCTAACGCTCTCTCTCAATTCAATCAAAGATCTGAGAGCATCATTTACATTTTAAAACTCATTTATATTAACATATTAATTCTCCTAGGTTTAATCCCTTTTTATATTTCAACAAATGATTTATTAATATTACATTACGACGAGTGACAAAATATTTGTATCTAATTCTAGGCATTGAGAATTAGATTCTAGAATGAATCGTTGGAATAGAAGAAAAATAAAGATTTTGTTTTCTCATAACTGTAAAACTGTCATCTTAGTCTAGGCACAGCTAATGCAACATTTTCTTCAACCCCACAGGCTCCATTCCCTTTACTACTTGTAATACTCTTGGGTCACTCACAGGAGAAAGATACTGTCAACATCAGTAGTTAGCAACATTTTCAAAATGCATTTTGTTGTCTTAGACATTATGCTGTTATTTCCGTAATCTCATACAGTCTTATTTACTTCTGTACATAAGACATGAGCTCTCAACATTCATGTAGGTGAATATTTCCCATGTTTTTTGAGGATTCCCAAAAGACTTCAGGAAGTTCCCAAAATAATTTCAAGTGTTTAATTTTTTCACAATAAAAGAAAGGAGCAGTGTCAATCCGTGAGAGTCAGACCAGCAGTTTAAGTAAGACCCTCTTCATAGCTCAGTTTCTGGTGCATGAAGAGATTCAATTAGCCTTCTTGCTCTCAGTTCTTAGAAGAATTTGAGAGGAATAAGAGCAATAACTACCTGTATTATTTCATAGCCTAAGAACAGAGAAAATAGATGTCAAAAAATAGATGTTAAAAAAACAGAAGCCAATTCCTTTCATCCTAGGATGTCTGAAAAGGAGAGATTGTATGGAGCATGGATGCAGAAAAGAAGGAGTTATGCCTATGAGAAAAAAATAAACTCTGGGCACAATCTCTCAAGGCCAGAGAAACAACCACTAAGAGCAATTAGTATCAATTTCATTGTCACTAGGAGGCCACATACCAGAGAACCTGGGACAAAGCCTGGGATAGAGCCTTTAGCATTCTTAGGCTTACTGGTGCTGTGGTTCAACAGTCTTTGAGGGGATGGAGAGAACCAGAGAGCGCCACCATCGTGTGTAAAAAGGATACTATAGCAACAAGAAAGCTGCAAAAATCAGCTAGAGTTGAGGTTGTACACCATTTGAAATCCACCCTGGACCCATTTGTATCCGCTTGCTTTCTTGTGAAGGGCTTGAGAAGTGCAGAAACACCTTAAACATGTGAAGGTGACCCTTTTGAAAGGCAGAAGAGGAACTCTTCATGAACTCTTTCTACTCATTAGTTTTCCTAGCACTTCACCATTAAAACTAGAAAAGAAGCTGCAAGCTATCTCAGCTAGCTTCTTATTTGGACACAATACCAATACTATAGACGCAATTGAATGCATGACTAAATCTTCCTGATTCTTCCATTGCACAGGGTCAATATGTGTCTTCGACTAAATAGCTGTGATCTTGTTCAAAAAAAGCCTGTAAACACAGGGCTTGATTTTGTTAGCCTCTATCCCAGAAAATTGGTGGATCACTCCTTGGCTTTTGTATAATTCAGTGACTGGCTTTGCCGCCTTGCACTGTCTTAGCCTTGCAGCAGCTGCTGTGGGTTTATCATCCTCATGCTAGACTAATGGCTCACCAGCGATGTCATCAATTCCACATACACGAGGTGGATTAAATTCCAGGTTATATACCATTCCACTAGGAGAGGATCTTTAAGTGTTTCAAGTGGAATGTTTAACCTGATCACTAGATTCACTTCACAGATTTTGTCCAGGACATCAGCTTGCCCTAATGTCCTAGGAAAGCCATCTAGGAGGCAGTGCTGCCACATCTATTCTCCAACTCCAGCATCATTAGGCATGTGATCACAGGTCTGGAACCAAAAGACCTTTCTCTGTGTACTGCTTGGCCAAAAAGACCTTTCTCTATGTACTGCTTGGCCAAAAAGACCTTTCTCTATGTACTGCTTGGCCAAAAAGACCTTTCTCTATGTACTGCTTGGCCATGTCACTAACTCCGGTGTTGGCCTTGATGTTCTCCCGCAAGCAGTGGCTACTAGAGAAATGTCGGAGGCCTGAGTTCTGGGCAATCCTCTCGCACAAGGTGCCCTTGCCCTAGGCAAGCAGCAAGAGGATGACCGCACAGGAGTCTAGAAGCCATTGCCTTTGCTAGGAGGGGGTGGCCAAATGCGCAGCCCAGATAGCAGTCCCAGAGGGAGCTCCGGAGAGTTTTGTTTCTTGGCTTCTACTTCTGGCACCTTCTGCTCATACTGGGACTTGCCAGCCATCCGCCCTTTGGCTGGAGGCAGAACTCCAGGAGGCCACGAACAGACCCTGCAGGCTGACCTTTTATTTTCAATTCTTAAAGACATTTCAGAAAATTAGGGCAGACATGGTAGGTAATTTTGTAAGAGTAGACATGCCTTTTTCTTAGGCATAAAATCACACTGTAGGAGCACCCGATACTCCAAGGATTCAAACAAAATCCTCTCTCCTCACAAAAATGTAAGCAACAAGGCAAAATTAAATAGGCAGAGATTAATTTACTCTTGAAGGAGAAGAATAAAAGAGTCTCTTGCCTGATCCAGGCATATATATATATATATATATATGTATATGAAGCACCCCTTCTTCCCTGGAGGTGGGCCAGTGCTGTGCCCTGCTCCCAAAAGATAGGAATTGTAGCTACAATCCAGTTCCATGAGCAGTGCTGGGTTGTGCCTCAGAGTCATAGATTCTGGTCCTGTAGGCTACCTGGTCTTCCAACCCTGCTACAGAGAATGAACCTGTACCCAAAGACCCAGGTATCACAATAGGTTTCTGATATATATATATCACACACACACACACACACACACACACACACGTGTGTGTTTCTATTGCTGAGTGCCCTTGAAACCTTAGTTATCTCCAAACCCCCTATTCTCAGAACTAGTAGTACGCAGGAGAAGGCAAGGATTTGAGGACAAATGTCCCAAAATCCCAAAGAGAGTGTGACCAAAGAGACTGACAAGATAGAAATGCAGAAATAAATCCAGGGGAGCCTAAACTAAGAAGAAGGTGGGGAAAGTGTCAAAAGCTTGTGAATCCTAGCTACTGGAGTGCAGGCTGTTTGGCATTTAAAATAGGTATTTGTGATGGATAATGATAAATATGGGGTATTAGAAAAACATTATTGATGTTTATTTCAGATATTGGAAATTAGTAAAATTAAATGAGCAAGATTGTAAATAAGGTTTAGCATATAAAGGAATTCTAATTACCTTTAGGGTTAGTCTATTTTACCCTAACCTTAACCCTAACTGTTTTTGCGAGTTGCTTACAAAATCAGAAAATCATTCATGTGAGCTGCTTACAAAATTATTTATGTGAGCTGCTTACAGTTTTAGAAATAATGGTATATGGCTATGCAGCATAATAATGCTTGCATGGATCAAGTTAACTTGTGTTATTTTGTGTGTGATTTCAACAGGAAATCCTGTTTGTGCATGCTCTATGTAATTTATTATTCATGTAACATGGCTCTTTACTCACCAAATGAAGAAGCATAGCAGAAATTCCTCAGAACTTATTTAAACACAGAAGTACTATGTTTGTAATGCTGGGCATTGTTCTGAACATTATACAAGTATTAGCTGGTTTAGTCTTTACAACAACAATGTTCTGTTGTACTATTAAGCCCATTTTATACCTAAGAAAATGAGGCATAAAGAGGTTAAATAACATAGACAAAGCAAAACAATGAGTTAATGGTGGTGAAAAGAGTGTTTGAACCCAGGCAGCTTGTCTCTGGTATCTTTGCACTGCTGTAAGGTTGAAGTGTCTCTGGGTTAAACCAAGTATCTAGTTCCTTTGTCCTCAGTGAGGTAGAATCAGCAACTGGAGGGAGGAAATGAGTTGCTCTAGAACTGAACATCAGCTGAACATCAGGGTGGCTCAACAGAAAGAAAGGAGACAAAAGTAATGTAATAAAAGCCAATAGATTTCAAAACAAAGTATTCTAGAGTCAATTTTTGTACACTTCTCTTCTGTAGAAAGAGTTAATTACTACTGGGAAATTTTGGGTGTTATTTAATATTTACAAAGCTGTTTCTAAGAGAAAAGCCTTGAAATCCCATTAGGTAAGTCAATCCAAGTTATTCTTTGCTGCCTTTAGTCCAAAAACACTTTATCACAAAATAAAACAGTAATAACCATGCATACTAATGACCCTGAGTCAACAAGAACCTTCCCCCACACACATATAAACAAACACACACACGAATATGTACACATTTATACAAGTTAAGACATCAAAGATGTATGTGATCTACTTTAAAATATTTCCATTAATATCAAGTCAAAGAAATTGATGTTTTGATGCATCTTTGGGTAAACATCATGAATGTGAAATTCCTGATTCTTTCTATGTGACCCTCTGAACTGAATGTTTATAAAGCATAATATAAAATATTTTAGTCTAATAAATTCACCTGCACCAATCTATTCAACTTCAAAAACTATTGTCTACTATTCTTTTATCATCTGTACCTCTATCCCCTCTCTACCCCTCCTTGATTATTATTATTTATAGTTTTTCTTATATACATTGTATATATGCATTGAATGAAATATATACATATACACACACACACACACACACTGATAGAAATGTGCAAATCTTAGCAGCACAGTTTTGACTAATGCATATACACATGAAATCCATATACTTTTTTTTTTTTTTGAGACAGGGTCTCACTCTTTCGTCCAGCTGGAGTGCAGTGGCGTGATCTCGGCTCACTGCAGCCTCTGCCTCCTGGGTTCAAGGGATTCTCGTGCCTCAGCCTCCTAAGTAGCTGGGACTACGGGCGGGCACCACCATACCCAGCTAAGTTTTGTTTTTTTAGTAGAGACAGGGTTTCACCATGTTGCCCAGGCTGGTTTTGAACTCCTGACCTCAAGTGTTCCGCCTGCCTAGGCCTCCCAAAGTGCTGGGATTACAGGCCTGAGCCACCATGCCCAGCCCCACATACTTATTATAATATAGAAGATTTCACCAGAAAGTTCCTTTGTGTTATTTCCTCCATCTCTTGTGGTAGTCAGCCTCTAAGATGGCCTGTACTTGTTAATATTATGCCCGTGTGTAATGTCTTTCCACATTAAATAATGTTGACCAGGGTAACAATAAGATACGGTGGAAATGATGGAGTTTCTCTTTTGTGATTGGTTTATAAAGACATTGCAGATCTCTGGGTTTTTTTTTTTTTTTTTTTGCTCCGTTGCCCAGGCTGGGGTGCAGTGGCGTGATCTTGGCTCACTGCAACTTCTGATTCCCAGGTTCAAGCTATTCTCCTGCCTCAGCCTCCCGAGTAGCTGGGATTACAGGCGTGTGCAACCACACCCGGCTAATTTTTGTATTTGTGGTAGAGACAGGGTTTCGCCGTGTTGACTGGGCTGGCCTCGAACTCTTTACCTCAGGTGATCCGCCTGCCTCAGCCTCCCAAAGTGCTGGGATTACAGGCACAAGCCACTGTGCCTGGCCACCATTGCAAATTTCTCTAGGGGAAGCCAGCCGCCAAATTGTGAGGGCACTCAAGTAGCTTAATGGAAAGACTCACATGGCAAGAAATTGAGGCCTGCTGTCAACAGTTAGCAGGGAACCAAGACCTTTTGCCAACAGCCATCTTGGAAGTGAATAAACCAGCCCAAATCAAGTCAAACCTTGACCAGCCAATGTACTGACCTCAGTCTTCTGAGAGATCCTGAACCAGAACCATTGGGCTATACCAGTCCAAAATTTCTGACCCACAGAAATTATTTGATAATAAATTCTTGTTATTTCAAGCTGTTAAATTTGGGGTGTTTGTTATGTAACAACAGATACTACTAAACCCCTGCTATCTCTGTTCTGATTTTTTCCTTATGATTAAATTTGCCTACTTTTGAATGTCATATAAATAGAATCATACTATGTTTTATTAAAAATAAAATTATGTAATTTAATTCTATTCTTAATAGTTTGAGCTTTTCCCTGAAATTTTTCTAATGAAATGTTTTGCTCACTGAATCACAAAAGAGCAGCAACCAATGGAAAAGCACCTCTTAATTGCCTAGCAATTTCTTATTTGAGTGTGCATATATGTACACTCAAATGTGTATGTGTTTAATTATTTAGACTTTTAAACATATTTTCTTTTTCTTTAAGAGAAAAAATTTATTTAAATCTGTAGGAATGACTCTTTTGAGATGTCTCACATAAACTGGTTTCCATGAGGACCTATCTCAGGGCCTTGAACCTGTTCAATAAATATACAGTAAATAAATACATAACTAAATCAATCAGTTATTGCCATCAATTCTGATTGCCTGAGTCAAAGAGGTTCAGACTGTGTGATCCTTCCTACTTGTTCTGCATTTTGTCACTCACACTTCCTAAACTTTCACCTATGTTACAAATCGTACAGGTAGGTGTCCAACAGGGCCAGCCTGAGCCTTCTGTAGCAATGAAAAGCAGCTGGGACCATGTCTTGCATCACTGTGGACTTAAAGCACATACCCTACTTAACACCTGCAGGCTTTGGCTGGTAATTCTGTCCCCAAGAATGTCAAGACTAAGTCACAAAGATGTACAGAAGACAATGCCTCTTTTCTGAATACAGTCTCTCTTTTGCCAACCTCTCTGAATAATACTGTTACTCATTTTGGAAAGAATATGCGATGTGTAATTCCAAACATAGAAAAATGTAGATGAATTTTATCTACAGCCAGTATACTGTGTGAAAACTATTCTATAATGAAAATTTTGAAAGAAGACTCTAGTCTGTTGCTTAGATGGTATGGAATTATAGAATCTGGCATTAGCAATAATAACTTCTTGGTAGTCCTTGGGCCATCTTTTCTCACACATTTGGGAGACTAGGTCAAATAGAAATGTTTATATTTGTCTACAGATGAATCATTAATTCAAAACATTGGGAAGATGGGCTTCCATAGTCATTCTTAGAAAGCCAAGTTCACCTTGTTCTCTTGTGCTGATTTTAAAAAATCTTTTTTTTTTTAAATGTTAAGTGTGTGTGTGTGTGTGTGTGTGTGTGTGTGTGTGTGTGTAGAGAGAGAGAGAGACAATGTTTTGCTATGTTGCTCAGGCTAATCTTGAACTCCAGGCCTCAAGTGATCCTTTCATTTCAGCCTCTCAAAGTGCTTGGATTACAGGTATGAGCCACTACACCCAGCCCTATACCTTTTCAAAAATATGTTTATCTTTCTTTTATTAAAAAAAAAATTTAGGCTTGAAATCTCAGCACTTTTGCAGGCCGAGGCCGGACGATTGCTTGAGGTCAGGAGTTCGAGAACAGCCTGGGTGACATGGTGAAACCCCGTCTCTACCACAAATACAAAAATTAGCCAGGTTTGGTGGTGCATGCCTGTAATCCCAGCTACTGGGGAGGCTGAGACATGAGAATTGCTTGAACCCAGGAGGCGGAGTTTGCAGTGGGCCAAGATTGTTCCACAGCACTCCAGCCTGGGCAGCAAAGTGAGACTCTGTCTCAGAAAAAAAAGCTATATAGCTAAAAGTGGTTCATTCTCATTGAAGCCGTCGCTAGGAGAGTGGAATGCCGAAAGCAGATAACCAAGATGTAAGTTCTTAAGACTCCAGATATGAGGGGACATGCCAAAAAGACAAAAGAGCCAACTTGAAGGGGCTCCCATTGACTAAATCTGGGACAATTGGAACAAAAAAATTAATGATGATAGTTATAATCCATGAATAAAATAAGAATCCATGCTGATAGAAATAAATCATTGAACAAATACATAAATGAAGGATTATGAAAATCCATTTTTTGAAGTAGAATTCTTAGTAACATGCACAGATTGATGGAAATAGAAAAATCATTATTTGGCAAACACCACAGTAATAATTGTTTTAAGATCAAGATTCATCAATGGGTGATAAAATTCATTCCTGAAAGTATTTACATAGTGTCAAAGTATCTTCCTGCAAGACAATTATTAGTTACAAGGAGAAAAATAGTAACTTTACAGTAGAGAAACCAGGCAGATACCACTTTAACCAAATGATCAGTTAGTCTCAAAGCTGAAGAAACACATTGATACCATGTGTCTTCTAATAAGCCCCAAGGAAGAGGACACAAAATCATTTCTGTTGTATTCTTACTAAAAAATGCATAACCTGAATTTAATCATAAGCAAACATCAGCAAGCCCAAGCTGAGGGATATCCTACAAAACACCAGGACTGTACTCCTCATAAATGTCAAGGTCTTGAAAAGCAAAGAAAGACACAGAAATTATCTGGATCAGTGCTTTAGAACTTTAGCATATATCATAAACACCTGGGACAGCTTGTTAAAAACACAGATTGCTGGCTGGGCATGATGGCTCACACCTATAATCCTGGCAGTTTGAGAGGCTAAGGTGGGAGGACTGCTTGAGTCCAGGAGTTCTAGACCAGCCTGTGTAACACAACATAGTGAGATCCTGTCTCTAAAAACAATTTTTTTTTTTTTTAATTAGCAGCGTGTGGGGATGAGCCTATACTCCTAGCTACTCAGGAAGCTGAAGGTGGAGGATCCTTGAGCCCAGGAGTTTGAGACTGCAGTGAGCTAAGATCCCACTACTGCATTCCAGACTGGACAACAGTGCCAAACCCTGTCTCAAAAGACAAAATAAAACAAAACACGGATTGCTGACCCCCCAATCCCCACTCAGAGTTTCTAATTAGTAGGTCTGAGATGGGGTCTGAAAATCTGCATATCTAACAAGTTCCTAGGTGACAACACATGCTGGTGAGCTGGGGGATCTCCCTCTTTGAGAACCAATGTTCTAGAATGTGCAAGCTATGGCCCATCAGCTACCTTCAACCTGTCAATTGTTTTTCTAAATAGAATTGTAGTGGAACATAGCCACGCCCATTTGTGTATACTCTATGGCTACTTTTGGCCAAGTTGAGTAGTTCTCATAGAGACTGTCTGCCCTAACGAACACAAAAAAATATTTACTATCTGGCCCTTTATAGAACAAGTGTGCTGAACTGTGTTCTATAATCTAGATTAGCTAAGCAACATGACAATGTATGTGTGATCCTGTCTTAAATTAGAACCTACATAAGAAAAAAGGATATTTAATGAGACAATTGTCAAAATTTGAATAAGGTCTGTAGACTAAATAATAAATTTTATCAATATTACTTTTCTGGCTTTGGTCATCATACTATGATTATATAAGAAATTAACATTTCCGCCGGGTGCGGTGGCTCACGCCGGTAATCCCAGCACTTTGGGAGGCCGAGGCGGGCGGATCACGTGGTCAGGAGATCGAGACCATCCTGGCTAACACGGTGAAACCCCGTGTCTACTAAAAATACAAAAAATTAGCGGGGCGTGGTCGCGGGCTCCTGTAGTCCCAGCTACTCGGAGAGGCTGAGGCAGGAGAATGGCGTGAACCCGGGAGGCGGAGCTTGCAGTGAGCCGAGATGGCGCCACTGCACTGCAGCCTGGGCGACAGAGGGAGACTACGTCTCAAAAAAAAATAAAAAATGAAAAAAAAATTAAAAGGAAAAAGAAAAAAGAAAAGAAATTAACATTTTTAGAACCTGGATGAAGAGTATATGGGAATTGTTTGTACAGTTTTTATAATTTTGTGGAAGTATAAAATTATTTTGAAATAAACGTTCAGGAAAAAACCTAAAACAGAAAAAAAAAAACAATTTTTGTCCCTTATAAGATTATATTACATAGGTAATTGGGCTGAAACTGTGTTAACAAAGTGTACTTGAGCTATGAATGATTAGTTACCTCAATCTGAATTGCTCCCTGAATAGTGAGGAAAATTACACTAATCCCCCAGTTACAGAATAAACTTCAATCTATGGCTCAGTAATTGATTTTGAATTTTACCCAGATATAGAAGACATTCTCTCTGCATTTCAAAAAAAAAGAAGCAGTTGACACCCAATTGGCCTCTCAACCACAGCTCTTGGTCAGGAGATATTGCTTGTCAGGAGCTATATATACACGTATACACACACGTATATATACACACACACACACACATATATATATATACATATATGCAGGAGGATAGAAAAGAAGTGGGTAGAATTCACATCTATTCTAAAATTACTTCGCAGAAATATGCAGGAGCAGAACTGTACCTGACTGGCTCATAGTAAACATTTTCTATTATCAGTTGCTCTCATTGATACTATTATTGTGCTTGATTTTGTTGTAATGAAACTCCCAGATTGTCAGCTAGTGAGTGTCTTTGTAAGGACCAAAGAGGTACTGTTTGGGACACATATCAAGGTGTGCCTACTTCAGGCAACTGAGCAACGTGGAGATTCTGGAGTGGGGAAGAATTTCAGCTTCGAGTACAGCTCTTTACCCACAGACTTCTCTGTAGTCCATTCTTGTGTTCCTTTCCCACTTCCTCTAGCAGACACACGGCAAAGAGGAATTCATTCTAATTTTCTTTTTTCCTCTAGCCCAGACCTTTTAAACTTGGTGCAGATTCTTTCTGGGAACCAAACAGATCTATGATTTGTCTGGATTAAGTAAATAGCTTCAACAATTTCTAATCTCACATAATTTAAAAATAACAAATTTCTTTTAAAAGAAGCAGGGCAATGTGCAATTTTTCCCCTTTTACATGACTTTTTGCTTTTAGTTTACACTAGCAATTTCTTCACTGAGGTCTCAGGCCTGGTACTTAGGCCTGCCATAGGCACTGAACTCAAGGAAAAGCTCTTCTGAGTAGTGATGGAGCTCCCACCCCTCCTGCACATGCTCCCTCCGCAGGAAACTCAGAGTTCTCTTTCCTCCTGATTAGCCTTGATGGGTGACCTGGTGCTGAGTTTCTGCCCTCTTGAAATTTTATGACCAGTGATAGAAAAGAAGTGGGTAGAATTCACACATCTATTCTAAAATTAGCTCACAGAAATAAGTTGGGGAAAGCCGGTGAAGTCTCTAGAAGCATATTCCACCTGCTATGACCTTGTTTCTCTTAGACAGATTCCTACTAATTCCCCTTTTGCACATTTTCTTTAGTCCTCACAATATTAATACTAATGTCAGGTAAGCATCAGTATCTTCATTTTCTAGGTAAGGAAATGAAAGCTTAGGGATAAATAATTTGCTTGGAATATACAGCTTGTAATTCTCAGCTTGTTCTTATCTAGCTTATTTTTGCTTCATTTATTTCTCAAAGATTACAGGTAATATAACAGGATCACTCTTATGCTTACTGAACAAGGTCTACAAGGAAAGCCTTTCTCATCATCCAACGCTGTTTTCAAATTCCCTTTTCCACACAGATCAAAACTTACACACACACACACACACACACACACACACACACACACACACAGCTCTTATACAATAAATGATGCCAATACCAGCTCCTCGACACCCCAAAGATTTAGGGAAAGTCTAACTTTGAGCCTCAGCAGCCCCTTCTTCCAAATTCACACTTTCTCCCATGACAGTCTCACTCATCTAAGGTTTCCTTTGGAAGAAAAAGCATCCTGCCATGTGGCTAAGGGCAGGGGCTGTGTTTTGGTAGAGAGGAGCAGAGAGAACCTTTTATCCCAAGAGTGGGTGCTTTTGTTTGGTGGGAGAGTTGGCTGGCTGACTGCTGCATGTCCCCTTTGACCTGATATGGAACTTGCAGGCCTTGGAAGCTGTCAAGGATGCCAAACAGTTGCAGCATCTTTGTTGGATCAACGGTAGATCCACATTTCACAAGGGAGTACTGTATTGCATTGCATTTCAAAATAATTTTCTCAACAAACTTATTTTTTTGTCTATTTTAATTTTTAAAAGTGAATGTAGGGATTGAGGATGTTGTGGTATGATAATGGCAATGTGGTTATTTAAGAAAATATAAGTTCTTAAAGAGATGTATACTGAAATGTGTATGGGTGAAATGTTAGATTAGCTTTAGCGTACTCTAGCAACAGTAACAACCAAAAAACCAGACAAAGCAAGTAGGAAAAAATCTTGATAATCACTGACTCTGGTTGTTGGATAAATTGGGGTTAATTTTACTGTTGGTTCTACTTTTGTCTATATTTTTGACATTTTTCATAACAATAATTGAAAATGTGAGAGGGTGAGCCTGTAAGATGTGTAGAGAAGGCAACAGTGTCATTTCCAAGGCTCTCCAGCTTCTACTTTTTTGAGTATGTTTATTTTATTCTTTATAATAGAAATGTCAACTTACTCTCTGAGTCTCAGTTTTATTCATCACTTGTTTTACGGTCACCTATATTTTTAGGAAGTGGTAAATAGGTCATGAAATCCAACAAACAATGAGAAGGAGTGTAATTTCTAAAAGATTGGAACTCTTTATTTGGGTCTCTGTCCTGTTACTTAGAGCAGACGTTAAAGTAGTTGTTTAAGCATTAAATAAAAAGCAGATGTTTACATAAAAAAGAACAACTAAAAACAGGTATAAGAAACACTTTGGTGTTTATTATAAGTGATATAATAATAAATAATGACATGATACATAAGAGTATACAACATTAACAAAAATTATTTTAACAGAATATTATAAATATTGATGATAATCCTGTAGATTATTATAATTTTCAATATAAAACATATAATATTGATATCCCACCATCATGTTGATAGCTATATAAAACATATAATAAATATTGATATCCCACCATCATGTTGATAGCTCTGTGTACAAAGCAGCAGTAGGCCTTGTGAGCCCCAGCCTTCTTTCAGGTGATGTATTAAGTCAGATTAGGCTGGGTTATGCTGTGGTAACAAATCTCGCTTGCTTACTCAAGCTCTATGTCTTTCATGTTATAAGAGCTTGTGAAATAGACATCAAAACAAGTATGTTTCAGGTTGCCACTGCAGAGGAGGAGAGAACTGGAGGGTCGTTTGTCCCGAAGTAGGATGTATTCCTTTTACGTATATGCCCACGGCTATTCAGTGAGCAGTAAATGTCTCTGCCACAGGTGGGTATATGGCAAATGTAGCCCCACCGTAGATCTGAATGTGCTATCACTTCTGGCTGGGAAGATCCAAAAAGGCTTGGGAAAGAAGTATTTTTTTTTCTTTTATTTTTTTTGAAACGGAGTCTTGATCTGTCACCCAGGCTGGAGTACAGTGGCATGGTCTTGGCTCAGTGCAACCTCCACCTCCCGGGTTCAAGTGATTCTCCCATCTCAGCCTTCCGAGTAGCTGGGATTACAGGCGCCCACCACCACACCCAGATAATTTTTGTATTTTTAATAGAGACGGGGTTTCACCATGTTTGCCAGGCTGGTTTTGAACTCCTGACCTCAAGTGATCTGCCCTCCTTGGCCTCCCAAAGTGCTGGGATTACAGGCATGAGCCACCTCGCCTGGACTGGGAAAGAAGAATTGTTTTTGTGGGATCTAGATTGAACAGTCTTTAGAGAAGCAGTTCTGGGAGTGACGAGTTACCCTGCAGATGAAGGAAGAGCACAGAAATAACAAAGGACTAAATGCTTTAGAGATTTATTTTGCTAAAAAGGACAGGCCCTGGCCGGGCGCGGTGGCTCACGCTTGTAATCCCAGCACTTTGGGAGGCCGAGGCGGGCGGATCACGAGGTCAGGAGATCGAGACCACGGTGAAACCCCGTCTCTACTAAAAATACAAAAAATTAGCCGGGCGTGGTGGCGGGCGCCTGTAGTCCCAGCTACTCGGAGAGGCTGAGGCAGGAGAATGGCGTGAACCCGGGAGGCGGAGCTTGCAGTGAGCCGAGATTGCGCCACTGCACTCCAGCCTGGGCGACAGAGCGAGACTCCGTCTCAAAAAAAAAAAAAAAAAAAAAAAAGCACAGGCCCTTTAGGAAGTTCTGTGAATAAAGACTGAAAATCTTTGTTAGTTTGTAGAGAGTCACACGTACCATGCTAAGGAGTTTATACTATGGACAAACTTACTGAAAGTGTTTGAAACTTGAACTGATAATATGGAATAGGAAGGGATAGTCTAACCATGCCATGCTATGGATAAGTGTTCCCCAAACCTAGCAAAGTAAAGAGACTTGCCTACAGCCATATAGCTAATTAGTAAAAGAACCAAGTTTAAAGTCCATTTTCTGATTCTAAATTCAGATTCATCCAGCTACACCATGATTTGGGAAGATTAATCTGGAAGTGGTGCACAGCATGGATACCATGGTGGGGAGACCAGAAATGGGGGGCCCAATTTAGAGGATATCCTTTTTTCTAAATGAAAGAGGAAGGACTCTGAATTAGATCAGTTATTAAGAGAAACAGATAATTATGTGATTGGTGTTAGAGGGTTCTTTCTCATTCCTTCATAATTCCATATACAAGGAATTCAGCTAAATTATACTCCTACCTCTGATGAGGTTGGGAGGAAAAAATGAACATGTGTAGCTTCACATCACATTATCTCTCCTTATTTTCCTCCTCTGCTGTGCAGTGAGGAGGGACTGTGGTGGTCAAAGTTAGCTTTGACTGCGTGGATGAGTTTGATTCTGTGTCAGGGAGGAGAGTGTTAGCATGCTCATGTGGCCATAAAACAAGCCACATTTTTAAACTCACCATTATCGGTAAGAAAGCTATTACCTAGTTACCATATGTGACTTTCATGAGTCTTATTTCTCAACTGGCTCTGAACTCAAGAGAAGAAAGAGTGGTTATTTATTATCCCCTTCAAATAGCACTAAAAGGAATAGAGGCTGTAAAAAGAGAATTATAGAATTTTAAAATGAAAAAAACAAAACAAAACAAAACCTCAGAAATCATCCAGGTCAACACCTTCTGTTTAAACAAAGAGGAACTGAGTTCCAGAAAGTTTGACATACCTGCATTTAACTGTTGAATCTACCTCCGAGATCTTTCTCCTACTAGATTATGGATTAGATGGTAGTGGGAAGAGAACAAACTATAAATAGAAATAAGAAACTAGCAGCATGAGCAGCAGGAAAAGGGAAATGTCAGCCCGGAGCTATTAAATTGTATAAGAGATTTAGTTTTCTTCAGGAAATTTTTCTGTTTTGGTAACCAAATGTCTCGCTAATTCATTTATGCTTTCCACCTTTAATGGCATGTATTGAAAGTCCTTCCCCTCCGCCATGTCACGTAAACATGTACTGAGAAAATACAAGTAAATATAGAGAATGCAAGTAAACATATATGGCATGCATAGAAAATATAGATCAATACTTATGGCTTAATTTTTTAACAAAGATTTCAATCTAACTGGAATTTGGTATATGGTTTGAATTAGGTGTTTAAATATTCATATCAAAATATTATTTACTGGAAAACTCATCCTTTTCTCATGATTTAAAGTGCTAGCTGTATCATATACCACCTCACATATGCCTGGGACTATTTCCGAACTTCCCTTTTTGTCCATCAATTTGTCTGGCTGCATCTTTGCCAGTTCCCCTCTATTGTAGGCAGTATTGGACTTCACATGAAAATCATCATAGTCAGCATGGGAAAAGGTCAGGCGTTGGATTCCAACTTACCTGGGTTTGAATCCAGGTTGTATCACTTATAGGGGTATGTCCATAACTAAGTGAATGGACCCTCTTTGAGCCCCAGTTTATTCATCTGAAGAGTAATAAGAATTACTCCTAACTGGCAGAATTGCTCGGAAGACCAGAGAAAATACATAGAAAGTGCTTGCTACTCTTTCCTGCACAAAGAGAAGAGCTACCATTATCATTAGCTTCTGAATGATGAGGAAAGAGATGAGGTTTGTGAGGGACGGAGAGAAGAGGAAGCCCAAGAACGGTGCTTTGAAGGATACTTTATTTAGAAGAGTAGAAGGAGGCAGAGGAATCTGAAAGAAATAATGGAATGTTAGAAGAGGGGAAAAAGAAGTGGCAGGCTAAAGAAGGGGAAAAAAAAAGATTAGCCAATAGCGTCAAATGTCTTGCATCAGTCCAGAGAGATGAGTGCTGAGAAGAAGCTAGTGTTTAGAGTGTCACCTTTTACTTCCTTTAAGATGACATTTTCAGGGTTATGCCTGGCCTGAAGCCAGGCAAGTGTCATCTTGGTTAACTCCATTTTCTTGTTCTTACTGGCCTGTTTATTTTAACTGACCTTATGTGTATCTATATGTTATGACTGTTTGTGAGAAACCAAAGTCAATTCAACATCAGCCATCACCAACTTGAGAGTCTTCAGGACCACTGCTACAACTCATCCCCCAGCTCAATAAAGCAAAGCCCAGATTTCCTAAGACGACATTTATAACCCTCATGATCTGAGCCTAAGGACTGTCTCCACTTCATTCCCTGTCACTGTTTGTTATGTATCTTTTGCCCCATTCCAAAGGAACCGGTTCTTACACACTGCTCTGCCTTTGCTCAAGCTACTGTTTACCTATGTGGAATGTTAGCTCCCTATATTCAAGGCCCTGGTCCAATGCCACTCTTTTCACATGGCCCTCCTTTTCTTGGCTAAAAGAAATATTCAATGTTTCATTTTCAGTCTTTCAAGACCAGCCTGGCCAATGTGGTGAAACCCCATCTCTACTAAAAATACAAAAAAAAAAAAAAAAAAAAAAAACACACACACAAAATTATCCAGGAATCGTGGTGCACACCTGTAGTCCCAGCTACTCAGGAGGCTGAAGCACGAACCTGGGAGGCAGAGGTTGCAGTGAGCCGAGATCTGGCTACTGCACTCTAGCCTGGGCGACAGAACAAGACTCTGTCTCAAAAAAAAAGAAAAAAAAAATGTATTGGGAATTCTCAGGCCCTATCCCTCCAGGGGTCTAGAGTAGAGTCTAGGACTTTGTATTTTGACCTGCATTGTAGCTGATAATGATGCAGTAGTAAGGGACCGCACTGAGAAACATTTTTGTATTTAATTTTTTTTTTTTTTTTTTTTTTTTTAGAAATGGGTCTCACTCTGTTACCCAGGTTGGCTGGAGTGCACTGGCGTGATCATAGTTCACTGCAGCCTTGAACTCCTGGGCTCAAGATATTTCTCCTGCTGCAGCCTTCTGAGTAGATAAGACTACACTCACATGCCACCACACCCATCTAAATTATTTTATTTTTATTTTGTAGAGATGGAGTTTGCTCTATTGCACAGACTGGTCTTGAACTCCTGGTCTTCAAGTTATCTTCTTGCCTTGGCCTCCCAAAGTGCTGGGATTCCAAACCTGAGTAACCATGCCTGACCCATTTTTGTATTCTTTAAGGGAGTTATTTCTTTCTACTTTGTATTACACACTACATGTTTCGCAGAATGGTCTCTGGAACAACTTGCCTGTATCTGTCCTAGCTTACACATGTTTCCGATGAATTGACATTTCTGTGCATCAAGGGTTTTAAAGTTGGAAAGGGGATCTATGTTGGTTAGTGAACCACATCCAAAGAGGGAAGCAGCATTAATTATCCATCTTCCTCTCCTCCCAGCTATGACTCCAGGGCAGGACCTTAACAGGTGCAAGAATGCCTCTTGCTCAGCATGACAGACATTGGTGATGACTTGAGCCACAAAGATGGTCATGTAATCATCTGAACAGGAAGGAAAATCCTGCTGTAGTGTCAGTGGAAATGTGTAAGTGTAATTGTGTCAGTGGAATTGAGTTTGGGTGAGCCAGTCCGGAAACTATTCTACATAACTTTTTTACCTTGGAGACGAAGACTTTTGAGGGCAGGATTTGTGTCTGGTTTGTATTAGTCTTCACGTAGTATTCAACACATTTCTCTTGAATGAAAAAGAGAGTAAATATATGCTGCTTTGATCTGGGAAAACAAGCACATGAGTACTCTGAAGCCACTTTGATTAAATGACTTATCCCCACATGTGCTCTGTTCTTTTTTTGTAAATGGAAACTTGTGATGCCTGTCTACTACATATTTTACTTTTTAAGAAAAACCATAAGGTATTTTAAGCCTCTTGGCTATGTGTATTTCATAAACATTTTGCATTATTAATAAGCTTTTACTTACAATTCAGTTATGTCTGCTAAATTCAATACTTTAAATCCACATCCAAGTTTATAAAGAATAATAAATTTGATGATTGCTTCTTGAATTTTGCTTGAAAAGGGTTATTCTAGCTAGTTCCTTAATCATACTTTTTTAGAGAAATTAAGGACAATGGCAGACCAGGTAACATAATTTTAAAAGAAATTTCTGTCAAGTCTTGTTTCGAACCCCATTTTCTGCCCTAAGCTTCAGCTTTCTTGTCTATAAACTGGAGTTAATACCTGCTTCTTAGGAGAGTGAAGATAAAATAAAATAATGTATGCAATGTATGGGGCTTGGCCTGTTATTATTTGGCAGATACAAAGGCAGATACACTGAAAGGCTGAAATGGAATTGCTATTGGAAAGTGAACCAATCAAAAGGCACCTTGAAATCTGTACATTGATTTAGAAAATTTAAATTGCAACTTTTCTTAAATATGTAGTATGCAAATCATTGTACAATTGTATTCTGAAGAATAGTAGCAAGTGGTAATAATTTTTATTATCTCATGCCACCTGGTGTCTTCACCAAGTTACTACAATCCGTAATTGTGACTTTTTTGGGCTGGTGGTGGGGTTTGTTTTCTTCTGTTTTCCAGAGAGATAAGGCATCTTCCATAATTATGAATTTTTAATAAAAATAATCCTAGTTAATATTACTAGACTTTTTTTCTGGAACTGGCACATATACATCTTTTACATGTGTTTACACATGTAAATTAATTCAACAAACACTTATTGAGCGATTGGTATGTACAAGTAACTTGCGTGTATCATGTGATTTTGTCATCATGATATCCTTCTAGGTAGTTTTAATGTTCTCTCCATGAGACTTGAAGGGTTCAATGATACACTCAAGGTCATTCAGCTAGAAACAGAACTGGCATCTAAACCAATTACTTATCTCACTGTGTCTATTATAGCATATAACAGTTAATTTACGCTAACTTATTTGTACAGCCAGTTTTCTTTTACAAGATGATCCTTTGATTATAGCAACCCTATCAAGAATCTTTAATAGAGTTGCTTTCTTTGGGGCTGAATGTTTATTCCATTTTAATTTCTCTTTTAAGTTTTATCTTTTAGTTACATCTTCTAGTTATATCTCTTTGAAAGACTTTTTAGTAGTTGCTCTAGGAATTGTAAGAAATTATTGCTCTAGGGATCTCATTCTTAACATATCACTTCTGCTTAGATTTAATATCATATTACTTCCTGCAAACTGTAAGAACCTTGGAGAGTAAAATTCTATTTATACTCCACCCTTTATCCTATTATTGTCTTATGTGTTACATCTAAATACATTACAAACCCCACAACACAGTGTTATAATTTTTACTTTATTTATTTTATTTTTTATTATTTTTTTAAAGATGGGGTCTTGCTATGTTGCCCAGGCTGGTCTCGAACTCCTGGGCTTAAGCAATCCTTCCACCTCAGTCTCCCAAACCACTAGGATTATAAGAGTGAACCACCACGCCCACCTATAGTTACTACTTTAAATACTCATTTGTCTTTTAATGGAATTAAGACATGAGAAAAGATGATACCTTTTATATTTCCTCACCTACTTATGGCTTTTGATCCTTTTCACTCCTTTCATCTAAAAATCATTTCCTTTCTTTAATTCCTGATCCAGTAATTTGATTATTCTCTTTTTTTCTTGGTCAATCTAGCTTAAAGTTTGTCGATTTTTTTTTTTTTGATGTTTTCAAAATACCTAGCTTTTGTTTTCATAATTTACTCTTTTTTTCTATTCTTTATTTCATTAATATCTACTGTAATCTCTATTATTTCCTTCCTTTTGATTGCTTTAGACTTAGTTTATTCTTTTTTCCCCCCAATGTCTTAGGCCAGGAATTTGGGTTATTGGTTTGAGATCTTACTTCTTTTTAAATCAGGCATTTACATCTGTAAATTTTCCCCTAAGCACTACTTTAGTTACATATGTTTTAATATGCTCTATCTTCATTTTCGTCCATCTGTAAGTATTTTCTAATTTCTTGTATCAGTCTGTTGTCACACTCTTATAAAGAAATACCTGAGACTGGGTAATTCATAAAGTAAAGAGGTTTAATTGGCTCACAGTTCTGCGGGCTGTACAGGAAGCATGGCTGGGGAGGCCTCAAGAAACTTGCAATCATGGCAGAAGGTGAAGGGAAGCCAGCACATCTTACACGGCTAGAGCAAGAGGAAGAGAGATGGGGGGAGGTGCTACACACTTTTTAAACAACCAGATCTTGTGATAACTCACTGTCGTGAAAGAACAGCACCAAAGGGGAAATCTGCCTCCATGATCCAATCACCTCCCACCAGGCCCCACCTCCAATATTTGGGATTACAATTTCACAAGAGATTTCGGCTGGGACACAGACCCAAAGCGTATCATTTCCCTTTGATTTATTTTTTGACCCATTTGATTTTTAATTTAATTCTTTATTCCATTGTGGTCAGAGGACATACTTTGCATTATTTCTATTCTCTTTTTCCTTTTTGTTTTAGAGATGGGGTCTCACTATATTGCACAGGCTGGAGTGCAGTGGCTATTTACGGGTGTAATCATAGTGTACTACAACCTGAAATCCTGGGCTCAAGTGATTCTCCTGTCTCAGTCTCTTGAGTAGCTAAGGCTATAGGTGGACACCACCATGCCCAACTCTTTCTATTATTTTATATGTATTGAGGCTTACTTTATGGCCTAACACGTACTGTATCTTGGAGAAGGTTCTATATACACCTGAGAAAAACGTATAGTCTGGTGTTTTTAGGTGGAGTGTTCTATAAATACCTGTTAGGTCTAGTTGGTTTACAGTATGTTTAAGTCTTCCATTTCCTTGCTGATTTTCTGCCTCGTTGTTCTACCCACTATTAAAGTGAGTTATTGAAGGTCCAACCATTGTTGTAGAATTGTCCATTTCTCCCATCATTTCTGTCAGGTTTTGCTCCATGTATGTTGGTACTCTGTTGTTAGGTGCATATATGTTTATAATTGCTTATATTTTCCTGATGAATTGACCCTTTTGTCTTCATAAAAATATCCTTCTTTATCTGTAGAAACCGTATTTTTGTTTTAAAGTCTATTTTTTTTTCTAATATTAGTATAGCCTCTCTACCTTTCTCATGGCTGGTGCTTGCAAGATATATCTTTCTATTCTTTTACGTTTAAGTATTTGAATCTAAAGTGTGTCTTCTGTAGACAGCACTTAGTTGGATCTTGATTTTTCGTCCAGTCTAACAATCTCTGCTTTTTATTGTCTATGTTCTTTTTTTAACCTCTGTTAAAATGATTACTTTTTCCTTTTTCAGTCTGTTGATATGGTGAATTGCATTGCTTGATTTTCAAATGTTAAATCAACCTTACATTCCTATGAATTCTTATGTCCATTTGGCCTTGTTATACTGTTATTTTTATATATTGCTTTATTATATTTGCTTTTTTAAAGATTTTTGCATCTATCCTCATGAGGAATATTTATAGTTTTCTTATAGTGTCTTTATCTGATTTTAATATTAGGTTAATATCATAAAATGAGTTGGAAAATATTACCCTCTCTTCTATATATTGGAAGATTTTGTATATAATTGGCATTATTTCTTACTTAAATGTTTGGCAGAATTCACCAATGAAGCAATCTGGGCTCGAAGTTTTGTTTGTTGGGACGTTTTAAGGTATAAATTTAGCTTCTTTTGTAGATTTAGGACTATTCAGATGATCTTTCTGCTCCAAATAAAGCTTTCTCTAGATTCCCTCTACCTGTGTGAGCCGAATGTTGTCTGTTTATTTTTCATTTTCCCATAAATTTTTAGTTCGTAGATGTCTCTGTCCTAACTATGCTGTATATGTAAAATGTGTGTGTTTAATTTGCTCCCCTTTATTCTTTCTTTTTAAAAGAGAGGATATAAGAATATTCAAATTTACGAAGCCACCATTTTCTACAGAAATTCCTAAGTATATTTAAGTAGTCTTCTAGTGGCAATTTTCCAGTCTATGTTGAAGAATTCAGAGGAAGTACTTTCATAGTGAGTTTTATTTTCTTTTCTTTTTTTTAATGACTAGAGGGACCACACGGGTACTTCCTGGGCAGGATAACTATATAGTCATTAGGTCTTTTTTTGGCTTCCAAGCATCAATTCTCCCTTTGGTTGGTAGCAGCCCCTTGAGTTATGTCTGGGAAATCTTTTTTACTTTATATATAGTCTTGGTCAGTAGGATACCCCACTGTTCCTTAGTCAAGGGATAGTAATGAACTAATCCAGGCTAGTCAGATTCTCTCTCCTAAAAACTGAATCTTGAGCAGAATCACATAAAGACATTGGAGCCAATTCATCCTATGAGTTTTAATATTCTCACACATCTCCAAATTAACTCCTGTTACCTGAATCTCTGGGGCCATCCTGGTTTCTGTTCTTTCTGAGGCTGTTTTTTTCTTCAATTTTTGTGGGCCATCCTGTATTTTGAAAAGTAATCATAATTCTGTGTAACTTAGCAAGAAGTGATTTCAGTAGTTGTAACCTAATAACCCTGCTTGATAAAAGAGCAAGTGGGGAAAGGTGGTAGCTGTTCTTTTCTGGACAGAGAACACAGTGTATATAAAGGCTGTTTGTTGTTTATAGGGTTTGTTTGTATGATATTTGGACTATTTGTATCAAAGACACTGGATGGGGGAAAGCTTATTAGAAATGCAGATAGTCTACCCTAGGCCTACTGAATAAGAATTTCTCAGCTTGGGGGCTAGAGAATCTAAAATTTGAACAAGTTTCTCAGGGATTACGCTGAGAAATAAATTTGAGAAACACGGCATAAGGCCACACATTTTGAAATATGAAAAATACAGACTGGAAAACTTTAAACTGCCTAAACTCAGCTTAGTCACTTTAATCTCTTTGATCCTGTTTTCTCATCTGTAAAGTGACTGTAGCAAGACCTTGTCATCAAGTTGTTTTAAGAGATTAAAATGTGCATAGAAAACATTTTGGTGTTTCCTCAGTAGAGGAGAGTTGCATCAGTTTTAGGTGTTTAGATTCCAAAACCTAAGTGCAAGATAAAACTTGTGACTAGTTAAAATTACAGTTGACAACAGTTTAAATCCACAATAATATGTAGCTACATTTATGCATCATGTTGCATAAAAATGCACTTTTAGTAACTATATTACTGAGAATGTTTCCTGAAGAGTTAGGATATGTTAGAATAGTTGAACACCATGTAAAGTAGGTTTGTGATTAGAAGCCATATTCTATTTTTAAAAGATAAAAATATACATCGTTAAATTGTTTCTCAGTCATGCTCCAAGTCAAACAAGTATGGAAGAAGGACAGGTGATTCTCCATGTAGTGTCATTCCAGTAACAGCTTATGGATGCTCTAGTTTCTGAAATGTTACTATCTGATGGGGCACAGGAAGAGAACTAGAGAAATGGCTACCAGGTGTTAAATTCTTCTACCCAAGAATGCCCGGCCATACTTGTGGTCAAATTTATTGACTGGCAAAGCAAGACACATTGCTATGCCTGATTTCAGGTGGCTAGGGAAGTTCAATCTACCTGAGTTCCTAAAAGCAGAGGGAATAGAAACATTTGTATCAACACTGTTTTCCACGTGGGGTCTGGATATTAGTATGTTTGAAAGCTCCCTAGGTGATCCTAAGGTGAAGTCAGGGTGGAGCACCACTGGTCCAGGGCTTATACTGTTTGAAAAAAAGGAAAGAATCAATTGCTGTACTTAAAGTCTCATGTGAATTTGGGTAGGTTAAATGTGTGCATCGTGTGACATAAGCTGATTTCTATTTTACCTGTGTTTAGGAGTGGCTTTACACGGTGAGGAAATCAAATTTCATTGTCAAGGGTCGTTGGTGGTGACCACTGCCTGTCTGCCCCTGTGCTCTTCTCTCTTTTTCCACACTGGTCACCCCTTGGTGTTCCCAATAGAGTTTGTGATGGAGGTAAGGTAAGATATGGGTCTCAAATTTCTTTGGTCCCAATATTCACAATTATGTAAGCCATAGTTTTAATTAAGCTTCGAGAAACCTGGCGGTACTCATAAATTACCTGGGAGAGTTTTAAAAAATCACTACTGCTGGGCTGGTATGTATTTTTACAGATGAGTAGCTCTCTCTAAAACACCGTTATACATACAGGCAGATATTAATATTTGTAGCCGTTTTCTGAGCCATTGATTGTATCTGAATCCTTCCCCTGGGCTAAGCCCAAACTTCCAATAATGTCACTTTTTGATGCTCTTTCTTCAGTGACTGGCTTACATGGCTTCTGTCTACATAGCATGGTTCAAAGTGCTTGAAAGACTGATCACAGTGCCTCTCAAGCCCCTGCAGGAGATAAGAAGCCAGAGAGAAGCTGCCAAGATGCCCAGGAAGGGGAAGAAGGAATAACTCACATGCTGGATGGGACAGCTGGCTTAGACCAGGGGTTGGCTTAAAATAATGCTGATTAAAACACTGTCTCTGGCACATGCAAGGTGCTCAGTACACACTAGTGAATAGTAGAATCAGAATTCTTAAAATTAGAAGTACCCTAAACCACCTGTAAATGAAGCATAAATCCTCCCAAGAGGCTCCCTCAATAGTGTTCATCCATTTTGTGCTTGACTATTTCAATGATAGAGAATTCATTAATTCCCATGACAGTCTACTTAATAAGAAGTTCTTTATGTTACACTAGAATTTGCTTCTTCCTGTTTCTTATTCTTCCTTCTGGAGCTAAATAGTAAATTTAACCCCTCTACAAGGGAGCCCATCAAACTTTGAGGGAGAGTTAATATATCACTTTTAAAATCTTATCTAGACCAAATATCTCTAGGTTTTTAACCCTTCTCCAAATGACTTTAGGTCGTATTTGAAGAAATCCACAAAACACTTTATAAAAACTCTTTAACCATGTAAACATCCTCCTAATAGTTTATCAAAAGCATCCATAGTTTATCAAAAGCATTCATCCAGTTAGCTTCTGTTCTTGCAACCAAGTCTCTGACTGTTATGCCCCTGTCCCCCGACAGATATGTTGAGCTTGACACTCCCCTACCCCCAAACCCAGTACCTAACCCCTGGTCCTCAGAATTTAAGCTTATTTGGAGATAGGGTCATGGCAGATGTAATTGATTAAGTTAAGATGAGGTTAGATTGGAGCAGTGTGGGCTTCTAATCCAGTATGACTGGTGTCCTTAAAAAAAGATAGCTATGCAAAGATGTGGAGACGACATGTGGTAACAAAGGCACATACTGGATTTATGCAACTGCAAGCCAAGGGATGCCAAAGAATTCCAGAGAACCAACAGAAGGGAAAGGAAGAATTTCCCCACAGGTTTCAGAGGGCGCACGGTCCCACTGACACCTTGATCTGGGACTTGATCAGAATCACAGACAATACATTTCTGCAACCAGTTTGTGCTACTTTGTGACAGCATCCCTAGGAAACAAATACACTGGCTTTGAGTATATTCTGGACTTTCTTTTGATTCCAACAGGATCATTCCACGTAGTAATTCAGTGAAGTAAGGAAAATCAGGGAGCTTTTCCATTATCCCAAGTCCTTAGTTGAAACCGATTTCATATAAACAGAGTCTGTGAACTAATACACTTGAAGTTAAACATGCTGTAGGGGGAATGAATCTCTTAATCAACATATTTAGATGTGCAAATATAACTATTTTTCTGTAATTTAATTTTTAAATAATAGTGCTACCGATATATAATTTACATATCATGAAATTCATCCTTTTAATGTGCAATTCACTGGTTTTTAGCATATGAACGAAGTTGTGCAACCGTCAACATTATTTAATTTTAGAACATTTTCATCATCCAAAAAATAAACTTTATATCCATTAGCAGTCATTCCCCACCTCCTGTCTCTGTTGATTTGTCTATTCTGGACTTTTTATAAATGGAATTGTATAATACATAGTATTTTACACTGGCGTCTTTCACTTAGCATAATGTTTTCAAAGTTCATCCATGTAACACTACTTCATTACTCTTTATTGACAGATAATATTCTATTTACAGATATATCACTTTTGTTTAACCATTCATCATTTCATGGGTATTTGGATTGTTCCCATTTTTTTGCAATTATGAATAGTGCTGCTACGAATATTTGTGTACCAGCTTCGGTGTATACACCCTTTCATTTTTCTTTGTTACGTACTTAGGAGTGGAATTGCTGGGTCACAAGATAACTATGTTTAAAAGAACAAAAAAGGAAGAGAAATAGAAAAACAAAATTAAAAAGATAACTCTGTTTAACATTTTGAGGGACTGATTTCCATAGCAGCTGCATCATTTTACAGTCCCACCAGCAATGCACAATGGTTCCAGTTGCTATACAGCCTCACCAACACATGTTACAGATTTCTTTTTATTTTAATCATCCTAGTGGATACGAAGTGGTGTCTCATTGTGGTTTTGATTTGTATTTCTTTAATGACTATTGATGTTGAGAATCTTTTCTTATGTTCATTGGTCACTTGCGTATCTTCTTTGGAGAAATGTCATTCAAATCCTTTGTCCATTTCTTTAAATAGGCTATTTTTTTTAGAGCAGTGTTAGGTTCACAAAAAATTTGAAAGGAGGGTACAGAGAATTTCCATATACTTTCCCCCAAATACAGAGCTTCCTTAATCATCAACATTTGCACTGCAATGGCACATTTGTCACCATCAAGGAACCTACATTAACATATAGTTGTCAACCAAAGCCCATAGTTTACATTAGGGTTCACTCTTGGTGGTGTACATTCTATGCATTTGGATGAATGTATAATGACATATTTTTAGGTCCACCATTATAATATCATACAGAATATTTTTCCTACCCTAAGAATCCTCTGTGATTTTCCGTTTATCCCTTCCTGCTCCCAACCCTTGCAACTCCTGATCTCTTTTATTCTCTCCATAATTTTGCCTTTTCCAGAATGTCATATAGATGGATTCATATAGTATGTAGCCTTTTTAGATTGGCTTCTTTCCCTTAGTCATATAAATTTAAACTTCTTCCATGTCTTCTCATGGTTAATTTTTTTTTTTTTTTTTTTTTTTTTTTTTTTTTTTTTTGAGACAGAGTCTCACTCTGTCGCCCAGGCTGGAGCGCAGTTGTGCGATCTCGGCCCACTGCAACTTCCGCCTTCTGGGTTCAAGTGATTCTTCTGCCTCAGCCTCCTGAATAGCTGGGACTACAGGTGCACACCACCACGCCCAGCTAATTTTTGTATTTTTAGTAGAGATGGGGTTTCACCACGTTGACCAGGCTAGTCTCAAATTCTTGACCTCAGGTGATCCGCCAGCCTCGGCCTCCCAAAGTGCTGGGATTACAGGCATAAGCCACCACACCCAGCTTAGTATTTCTTTTTAGTGCTGAATAATATTCCATTAAGTTTATTTGGTTGCTTCCAAGTTTGGGCAATTATGAATAAAGCTGCTATAAATATTCTGCACGGGTTTTAATGTGGACATACATTTTCAGCTTATTTGGGCAAACACCAAGCAGTGCTACTGCTGGATTACATGGTGAGAATACGTTAGTGTTATAAAAAGCTAAACTGTGTTGCAAAGTGGCTATACCATTTTGCATTGCCACCATCAATGAATGAGAATTCTTTGCCCATTTTCTTTTTTTTTTTTTTTTTTTTTTGAGACGGAGTCTTGCTCTGTCGCCCAGGCTGGAGTGCAGTGGCGCAATCTCGGCTCACTGCAAGCTCCACCTCCCGGGTTCACGCCATTCTCCTGCCTCAGCCTCTCCGAGTAGCTGGGGCTACAGGCGCCCGCCACCACGCCCGGCTAATTTTTTGTATTTTTAGTAGAGACGGGGTTTCACCGTGGTCTCGATCTCCTGACCTCGTGATCCGCCCGCCTCGGCCTCCCAAAGTGCTGGGATTTCTTTGCCCATTTTCTAATTGGGTAATTTTTCTTTTCTATTGTTGCATTTAAGACTTTTAATAAGTATATTCTAGACACAAGTCCCTTATCATTCTGATTGCTGGGTCTCCTCAAGTTCCCTGGATCTTGTTGCCATAGCTGCATCTCTCTTGGCCACATGGGAGAAGCATCCTGCTGTTTCAAATGCCATGACATGCCGGGTAGCCTGAGGATTTAGTGATACTTTTCTAGGTTCATCTACAAAGAAGGATACCTACAGGTCTTTCTAATCTATGGCTCTACCTCCATGGAAGGTGAGACAAACCATCTCTTACACTGGTATGTGATCTATAATCTTTTAGCCCTAAGCTTTGTGTCCTAACTCATTCAGGTTTTTGAGGTTTAATACTCAGAAACCAGTCTGTAGAATTCAAACTTTTCTCTCAAATTATTGTCTCTGCTATCAAGTTTAAAATCTATTTTAAAATTCAAAAGCAAGAATTTGATTTCTTTTTTTTCTGCCTCCATGATACCTCTGTTTGAGTTTGAAAGGAGGCAGACGCCAGGATATAATATTGCAAAACTATCATCTTGCTATATAAGATGGTTGTCTAAAAGCAAGCTGAGACTAAACAGGTTCAAGTTGCACAGGTAGTGAAGCTCAGTGAGAGCAAGTGATGCAAGAGTCATTCTGAAGAGTGAACAGCAACTTTGCTTTGTATTCCAACTCCATAGGCATGGGTTCTGCAATTGGCAGTAGCTTAAGCAAAGAGGGGAATACATTTTAAGGATACGGTGATGTCTCATAGAACCCCAGGACCAGAAAGCAGTTAGGCCTTGGGAATAAATGGAATCAGGAACTCAAATATAATCACACTCTTCACCTTTTCTGGTTCACGAAATTACTGAAAACTCCCATTTTTTGCAGTTCCTAGTGGCATTTAAAGATAATCTGATCTTTCTTTCTAAACTACACTTCCAAAATTCCCAGAAAAGGACAGTTTCCCAAATTAAGTACATGTGGCCAGGGCTAGGGGAATGGAGGAAAGTCCTACTGTAATAACACAGACATTTTCATGGTTACCAGGCAAATGGTGTGGTAGAGATGGGGAAAATTAAAAAAA
This sequence comes from Hylobates moloch, assembly GCF_009828535.3. Lineage (NCBI taxonomy): Eukaryota > Metazoa > Chordata > Mammalia > Primates > Hylobatidae > Hylobates > Hylobates moloch. The sequence goes on along the minus strand of NW_026652277.1, from coordinate 83,823,516 downwards.
TTAGTTTGCAAAACAGGTGAATCTGGCAGGTGCTCTCTTTGTTTTTCCTGGCTGCATGTAGTTGAAAGTTCAAACCTCTTAGACCTTCAAAATCGCCCTTTAATCTGTTTTTCCTTTTTCTGTTAACCCTGTATCATTCCCTACACCCTGAATCTAGAAGCACCAAGCTACTTTCTCTTCCTGGAATGCACTGTGCTCTTCATGCCTATCAGCCTTTGTACAGGTTTCTTCTTAGTTTGGAATGCCATTTTCTCCCTAGTCTGCCTGGTAACTTCTAGTCATCTTTTAGGTCTAGCTCAGAGTTATATCTGGAAACACTTGACTTTCAAATAAGAGTTTATTGCTCTTTTTGTGTTTCACTATGTTTGCACTATTCTAGGACCCCTATCACATTGGATTGAAGTTGCCTAATCTGTCTCTTTTCTCTACCAACTTGGACATTTTAAAAGTAAAACTATGCCTTGATCTTATTTGTCTCAATGGTGGCTTGTCATTGGGTTGTACGTAGCAGAGGTTCAATAAAATTCTCATCAGTTATTATTTTTCTCTTTTTCTCCCCGACCTAAATAATTGCAGTACCCCCAGCTCCCTAAACTATCAACAAATAGAAAAACAGCTCTATTCATTTTTATCCTTGTTTTTTACTCTCTTTAGTTTAAACCCAAATTTGACTATGTAAATGTAATTTCATTTTGTTACCCCTTTCCTTCATTAAAACAAAAATACCCTTCATGCACATGCAAAACACTCTACCCTACACTATTAAAACAGCAGAAATGAACACTAACAAAAGCCAAGATAAAAAATTTCCCCAATGTTGAATTTTTGGACTTAGTGTGGGAGTAGGAAAAATGGAGACATAATTCTGGTTCTCCCTTTGGCAGTTTTCAATTGCTGTTTCTCAATCTCAGTCAGAAAACACATCTCTCTGCCTCTCCTTTCACCCCACTTCTACTCTCTCCTCCCTTGCCCCTGTGCAAAACCAAAGATGGGTTGAGAGGCAAGGCATAATGGAAGAGGAACGTTCTTCTCCTCCACTCCTGCTTCATTCTCTCCCACTTTCTTCTTCAAATTCTGTTTTGGGACCATCCTTCCCCACCCTCCCATTTTCGTCTGATGGACACACTGTCTCTGTTGTCTCTTGTCATATTTGATTTTATGATATTTCATGTTTTACGTGCCTTTTTTTTTGGTAAATTCATGGACAGAGAATGTATCCTGGTAAACACTTAGATTAAAACAAATTTACATAGTTGATAAGTATAAATGAAAATTAGTGACTCAAATTCTCCAGGTTTCTAAGCTACTTAGACTAAGCCAATCAGGTAATTTTTGCTACTTCTGGGCAAAATGTATCTGAATTCCTATTCAGTGGATTTGCAGGATGAAATCTAAGTTTACCTCTTTCATCTCTCATTTAAATGTGGAAAAACGAAATCAATAAAAATCGATATATGCTTATTAAGCATTTTAAGGAGGGTGTGAATAAGGAGCGAAAGCTTTCAGCAGTGACTACAGCAGTTTTTCGAAAGTCAAAACAATAACCAATGCCAATCAGTAGCTCTCTTCACCTCTCACACAATAATAGAGACAGGAGAGGATAAAAAAGGGTTACATTAAAAAAAAGTATGATGTTAAAATGAAAAAAAAAAAATTGGAAATGGCACTGTAAATGACACCGGAAAAGATCGCCTCCAGGCACTGTGTGGAACTTCGCAGGCTCCGGTCCTCACCCGAGGCCCGCATGGCTGACCTCGGGGAGGCTCCACCCCAGAAACTATTTCATTGGCGCCACCTCCGCCCCGCGCTTCCCCTTTTCCGCATGCGCACAAGGAGCAGAAGCCGGCCAGCTCATCACGCCGCCTTCCCCGCCCCTAAATTTCCAGTTCTGATTGGTATGTTTCATGGGACCGCCCCTCTGGCCCGACCAATGTGGAAGCCTCCTCGGGTGCTCCGCCCTCCCCGCAGGCGGCGTGCGGCTGCATAGCCTGAGAACCCCGGTGGTGAGCGGGGATGGCGGTTGTGGCGGCTGCCGGCTGGCTACTCAGGCTCAGGGCGGCAGGGGCTGAGGGGCGCTGGCGTCGGCTCCGTGGCGCGGGGCTGGCGCGGGGCTTTCTGCACCCCGCCGCGACTGTCGAGGATGCGGCCCAGAGGCGGCAGGTGGCTCATTTTACTTTCCAGCCAGATCCGGAGCCCCGGGAGTACGGTGAGCCAGGGACTGCCCACTCGGTCCCGCTGCAGCCCGGACTCCCAGGCTCGCAGGCGCCCGCGAGGGGCAGGGGCCGGCAGGCTGCAGTCCTTGCATCCCAGCTTATTAACTGCCTGACCCTCTGGAACCTCCTTGCCCCAGGGTCTAACTGTGATTCACTTCTTGCTCTATTTTTGTGACTATTCCGCCCTCGAGACGCAGTCCCCCCTCCCCCGCAACTTTGAGATGGGTGAGAGGCCTTACTGCCACCTGGAAGAGCCTGAGGGTGGAGGGGTGGTGCCCAGGGAACGCCCCCCCCCCTTCTCTGTCCTCCATCCTTGCTTTCTCAACCCAGGCCTTAGGTGTTGTTCCAGCCTGCCCGGGACTGGGCCACTAGCTTAGGTAGAGGCATTTAAAAGAGAGATATATATATATATATCTTTATATATATATTTTAAATATATATATCTTCATATATAATACATATATCTTTATATATATTTTAAATATTTATATATCTTTATGTATTTTAAATATATATATTTTATATATAATATATATATAAAAAATCAATTCAGTTACTCAGTCCCTTGGTTTCTTCTTACCTACCGACATATGTGTGTGTATATGTGTGTGTGTATATATACATACACACACATGTCCCGTGGTTTCTTCTTACCTACAGAATTCTGAGTAATTGAATTGATTTTCCCAAGGTCACAGAACAGGTCCTTCCTAGAGATGAGAAAGAATTCAGACTTTCTACTTGAGCTTAGTACTGAGCTTGTCCTGGGCTATGCTGCCACTTAGCCAAGGAGGTGAAGGTGATGGGAGGAGGAAGTCATAGGAAGGGCATGTAGCAAACTCCTCATAGTATGACTATTGTATGATTTTTACCGTTTCTGCAAGTTTCATGTAATGTCTCTCATCAGAATATCAGATCCAGTGTCTCTCATCAGAATATCAGGAAACTGTAGGGAAACATGTATTGCTTCCTTGTCTAATAACTTCTCACGTGCATGCTAGAGCTGACATTTTTGGAAGTGTGTCTTTTCTTGTGGATAAGAATGAACAGTTATTGAGTGCTTACCAGGGTCAGGCACTGTGTGTATGTTTCATCATCTCATTTAAGGATTAGGACAACCTTAAAAAGTTTGTAAAGTTTTTATTCCCATTTTGCAGTTAGGTTAATGGAAGTCTTGAGACAGTTTGTCCAGGATTACGCAGATAAGTTAGTGTTAGCTCCAAAGCTCCAGCTTTGGAATCTAATTGATCAGATTCCAGAGCTTCCATTCTAAACAATGTACTAAAATGCGTGTAGATATAATTTACTTGGAGGGTGTCCCAGTATTGTGAAACAGTAGGTACCATAAAGGTTAATAGTAGGTGTTTTTTTTTTTTCCACCACCAAGATGAGCCCTCAATTCTGTCTTCAAAGCAAAGAAATTTTGGCCTAATACTTGAGATATTTCCACCTTTCCATAGTTGTAAACTTACTAAAATCTAAGTAAAATGATATCATGTTATCATGATATATATCATGATATATATAAACATTCTTATTTTAAAAATAATACAAACATATTACACATAATTTGGATAATGGAGAAAAAGTAAAAAAAAAAAAAAAAAAAAATCTGCCCAGCGCAGTGGCTCACGTCTGTAATCCCAGCACTTTGGGAGGTGGAGGCAGGCGGATCACCAGGTCAAGAGATCGAGACCATTCTGGCCAACGTGGTGAAACCCCGTCTCTACTAAAAATACAAAAATTAGCTGGGCGTGGCAGCGCGCGCCTGTAGTCCCAGCTACTCGGGAGGCTGAGGGAGGAGAATCGCTTGAACCTGGGAGGCAGAGGTTGCAGTGAGCTGATATTGTCGTGCCACTGCACTCCAGCCTGGTGACAGAGCAAGACTCTGTCTCAAAAAAAACCCAAAAACCAAAAAACAAACAAACAAAAATCACCGCCCACTGCAGTAAATATTGCTAACATTTTGGGTGTATCCTTACAGGTATTTCCTTTTAGTTTAGTATTTTCCATACTTTTAGTTTTAATACAAATAGAACTTATTTAGTTGGAAGGATTATCCTACAATTCACTGGAGTTTTTATAACCTTCTTGAGAATTTAGAAGAAATGTTCCATGGAGTAGAGATTCTACAAGTGTTTTACAAGTTAAATTCTTGACCCCGGAATCAGATTGTGCTAAGTTTGATCTTGTCTTGGCTGTCTATAACTTTGGAGTTACTGCTTATCCTCTATAAGCCTCAGTTTCTTTATATGTAAGGGGTTAATAATAATACCTCTTCAGAAGGTTGTTATGAGGGCTACATAAAACAATGTCTATAATATACTTAACACTGTTTGACAACTGAGAATCAAGCATTCAGTCAATAAATGGAACCTTTAAATAATTACCATTATGTTTTTGTTGTTAAAATTTTGCAATTTTATAAATAATGCAGATACAAGCATTTCATGCATATGAGTTTTATATATCTGAGATTATTTCTTTAGTATACAGTCCTGAATACTTTAATGGATTTTAAGTGCATAGTTCAAATTTATACCCCAGTTTATACCCCATAATATGTATAATAGTGTGAGTATTGGATATTAATGCTAAAATTAGGTGTGTTCATGTACACTCTTGGATATTTTGTGCTAACTATACTTTGTTTTAATTTTTATTTGTTTCATTTCCGTTGAGGAATATTTTCCCATGTTTTTGTGAACTTGATTTATTTTTACTTAAGAATTGAATATTAGATGTATTTACATATTTTTAAAAGTATACTCAGTATTTTCCTATCAATACTATCTACCATTATTGCATAGCTGCTCTTTTCCAGGTGTTGTGTTAGACATCAGTTTATAATCCTCACAGTAACCTTGTAAATAGACAATATTATGCTCATTTTAAAGATGAGAAAATTGAGGCTCAGAAATGTTAGTACTTACCCAAGTCTGGTAAGTAGGCAGAGCCAGAGTTTGAATCCTGATGTGTCTGACTCCAAAGCCTCCCATACTACTTATATACGAAGATTTTGTCTATTAAAAAATATTGAAGAACATACTAACTTTCTGCTTTTCACATGTCCTGCAAATACTTTTCACTCTTTTATTTTGGTTGTTTTGACATATAAAAGGTACTGCTTAAATAGGAGGTAGTCAGATTAGACTCTGAGTTGGTGACACTTACGTTGCTTTATGCTGGCATGTTTGCTCCCTTAATTACACCGTGTTGTTCTCTGAGAACAGTTCATCCTGGCTTCTCCATGCCCCTGATTCTTGGGCATTGTATGGATGTGAGTTTGTTTATTCAGTCATTCTCTGCATTTTTATTTTCTCCTGGATGCCAGACTCTCTGCTAGCTGCTAAGGATGTGATCATGGACCTGTCGGAGGGTAATCTGAATCTTCTTTTGGGACACTTTGTATCCCCTGTCTGCCAGGAAATTCAAACTTTTTGTAGTATTTTCATCCAGGATTGGGCTATACACAAGGAGGTCATCCATATACTGGAGTATACTCCCATTTCTTAATTGCAGACCCCTCAGATCCCTCTCTAAGGCCCAGGCAAAGCAATGGGGGCTGTCCTGAAAACTCTGAGGGAGAACTGTCCAAGTGTATTGTTGTTTTTCTCTGGTATTAGGATTTTCCCAGTCAAAGGCAAAAAGGTATTGGGATTCTGGGGACAGAGGAATGGAAAAGGAAGCATCTTTTATATCTAGGACTGAGAACCGTTTAGCATCCCTTGGCACCTGAGCCAGGAGGGTATATGGATCTGTCACCAATGGGTGGACCTACCAGTGGGTCTTAAGAGCCCATGGGTAAGTAATACCTCAGCTGTGGATGCTTGGCCTTTCTTTGCTTCCAGCTTAATTGGGTATTGTTTTTGATTGGGAAAATAAATAGCTAGGGGTCTTTAAGCTGTATTTTGGCTGGCACTGCTGTTTTAGCCTTCCTTGGTTTTCTGGTATACCATGCCAGTGTGTTAACCTGTTTATTAATGTGGTCTGGGACAGTGTCTGTATTTTTGACTATTAGCAATTTCACCAGATGATGCTTAAATTGTAGTAATGCCCCTATTTTAACCATAATATCTCTTTTTTTTTGAAACAATTTTTTTAATGCAACTTCCTGGGGGTGGAGGATAGTTACTCTTTAGGGATAGCACATATTTTATTAATTTTTTTAATTTTTTTTATTTTTTATTTTTTATTTTATTTTATTATTATTGTACTTGAAGTTTTAGGGTACATGTGCACAATGTGCAGGTTTGTTACATATGTATACATGTGCCATGTTGGTGTACTGCACCCATTAACTCGTCATTTAGCATTAGGTATATCTCCTAATGCTATCCCTCCCCCCTCCCCCCACCCCACAACAGTCCCCGGAGTGTGATGTTCCCCTTCCTGTGTCCATGTGTTCTCATTGTTCAATTCCCACCTATGAGTGAGAACATGTGGTGTTTGGTTTTTGTCCTTGCGATAGTTTGCTGAGAATGATGATTTCCAGTTTCATCCATGTCCCTACAAAGGACATGAACTCATCATTTTTTATGGCTGCATAGTATTCCATGGTGTATATGTGCCACATTTTCTTAATCCAGTCTATCATTATTGGACATTTGGGTTGGTTCCAAGTCTTTGCTATTGTGAATAGTGCCGCAATAAACATACGTGTGCATGTGTCTTTATAGCAGCATGATTTATAATCCTTTGGGTATATACCCAGTAATGGGATGGCTGGGTCAAATGGTAATTCTAGTTCTAGATCTCTGAGAAATCGCCACACTGACTTCCACAATGGTTGAACTAGTTTACAGTCCCACCAACAGTGTAAAAGTGTTCCTATTTCTCCACATCTTCTCCAGCACCTGTTGTTTCCTGACTTTTTAATGATGGCCATTCTACCTGGTGTGAGATGGAATCTCATTGTGGTTTTGATTTGCATTTCTCTGATGGCCAGTGAAGATGAGCATTTTTTCATGTGTTTTTTGGCTGCATAAATGTCTTCTTTTGAGAAGTGTCTGTTCATGTCCTTTGCCCACTTTTTGATGGGGTTGTTTTTTTTTTCTTGTAAATTTGTTTGAGTTCATTGTAGATTCTGGATATTAGCCCTTGGTCAGATAAGTAGGTTGCGAAAATTTTCTCCCATTCTGTAGGTTGCCTGTTGACTCTGATGGTAGTTTCTTTTGCTGTGCAGAAGCTCTTTAGTTTAATTAGATCTCATTTGTCAATTTTGGCTTTTGTTGCCATTGCTTTTGGTGTTTTAGACATGAAGTCCTTGCCCATGCCTATGTCCTGAATGGTATTGCCTAGGTTTTCTTCTAGGGTTTTTATGGTTTTAGGTCTAACATGTAAGTCTTTAATCCATCTTGAATTAACTTTTGTATAAGATGTAAGGAAGGGATCCAGTTTCAGCTTTCTGCATATGGCTAGCCAGTTTTCCCAGCACCATTTATTAAATAGGGAATCATTTCCCCATTGCTTGTTTTTGCCAGGTTTGTCAAAGATCAGGTAGTTGTAGATATGCGGCATTACTTCTGAAGGCTCTGTTCTGTTCCATTGATCTATATCTCTGTTTTGGTACCAGTACCATGCGTTTTGGTTAATATCTCTTTTTAACAGGGGGCCTGGGCAGCTTGATACTACTAGAAATTACTGTTGGAAGATTTGTTTCTCAAATTGACAAATCAAAGGAGGAGTAAGGGATCTTATTTGTGGCTTTCCTTCCATTCCCATAATAGTCGTGGACTGGGAGGAAAGTTTTCCTACATAAGTAGTAAGGAAAGAAACTGAATTTGTATTGAAAAGAAACTGAATTTGGGTGCCCATGACGTCCAGAGTTACCTGGGGGCTCCTCAGTAGTAATTACGATGTTCCTGAACAGGGGCAGTGAGGAAGACCCTGGGTTGCTTCAGTCTTCATCTAATTTCTCTTTTGCACTGCTAGAGTTTTTCCTTATTGAACCCCTTGGTGGGAGCAGGGCCAGTCAATCTTCCAGTGCCAGGGGTCGTAACTGATGCCGTCGCATTTTTGGCAGGGGACTGGCAGAGGCTTGATACAGTCTTTTATCCAATTCTCGTTTTTCTTGCATTTGAAGCAAGAGTCTTTGCTGTCCAGATTATCAGAGGCTAGCCAAATCAACCAAATTCCAAGTGGCTGGTGTGCTCCATCAATTCCTGCAGGCCTGAAATAGGTAGCCTAGGAATTCCAAATAAATAGAACACATGATGACTTGCTGGAAATTTGCAGGAAACAAAATAACTATTCTCAGAACAAAATAAAAGCCTTCCACTAGAAACTAAAAAAGTCTATGGTTTTATATATATGCATACACAAGTAAAACCCAAAGGAGAACAAATAGCAAACAAATGAAAATTAGAAGGAAAAACAAATAGACATGAAACCATCTCTAAATTTTTCCTACTTAGTCTACCCTGGGGGCTACAGTGTTACCCAGAGCCCCCCAGAAATCCACGTAGTGAATATTTTATTCCTGATACACAACTCAGTATCCTTAATTCCACCACACAACTCAATATCCTTAATTCCACCAGTATCACCATACATACTGTGCAATGAAGAAATTCACTCTAGGCACATGACCAGTAAGTACTCCAGTGCCAGCTTCTTTAGTAAAGTTATACTTAAGTCATGTGAACTTGAAAATTGCTTAGACTTAATTAATTTATGAGTGCTCCTTTAATTATAAGCCAATCTGGTAGACACAATATATAACAATAAGTGTACATACAAATAAACACATCTAGACATGTATACACAAACACAAATGAAGATCCGATAGCTTTTACCTTGGAACTCTAGCCATGAGATAGCAATACAAGCCCACTGGTTTTACTGTTTGACCCAATGGGTAATCCAGTGAAGGCTGTGAACGAAAATTTCAGGTCTAGCAGTTTCCATGGTAGTTTGATTTTTAAAGGCCAAACCTCCCCAGACTCCAAACACTGGGGCCGAACAGCACCGAAGGAGAACACCACATGCTAACCAGGCCAACCCTACTTAGAACAGCAGCACAAAAGCCTGGATACATGCACCTCCATCCCACCTTCCCATTCAACAGCAAACTCCAGAATTCCAAGCAATACTGGGCCAAACAGTATTGCAAAAGAATATCAAGTTTACTGAATCCTTATTTCCCATGACTATATCAAATACACACAAACAATGACTGGAGCACAGTCCAACTGCTGTAGCAACAAACAAGCCCCAAGAGTGTCCAAACTGTCCCATTGTCACCTGCGAGAGAAAATTCCAAGGAGGCCTTTGTGCTAGACTTCAGAACCTCTGCCGAGGGCGCCCCCTTTGGAGAGAGGTTCAGGTCTGGAGTTGGATCCCCCAATTCCCCTTTGGGATCTCATCTTAGAGTGTCAGATGTTTCTGACCTTGGTTGGGCATGGGTGCTGCTTTGTATGTTTTCCCTCCAGAGGTGATGGCCTACTATGAAATTTGTTTTGTCCCTGGATGAAAGCCTCAACTTCTAGCATACTTATAATTTGATAAGACCATGCTTTCCCTTGCTTCCTGTTCCACTAGAGTGTTAGCCATGAACTTTAATGTTAGGAACCGGAGGCTGGGTGCATTTCTTTTGTCCTTAGCAAGTCAGATAGAATAGGAGAAAGGTCAAAACTCCTAAGAGACATTATTGTTTGCCATTACTGGTTAACTCTATAGGATAATTTGGCATAAGAACCCTGTAGGAGAATTTAGCATAAGAAAACAAAGTTGAAGTCACCTGAAACATGTGAATTTACCCTGGAGGAGCTGCTGTGGCCAACAGCAACACACGTAAGCATCATGGACTATAGCTGGAAGAGATAGAAAAGAGTCCTCTCCTTCCACCTCCTGGTATGGGCAGCTATCCCCCTTGGCCTTCAGGTAACACTGGAAAGTGACCCTGGCCAGTTGCCCACAGTTATCAGGGAGCTACTAGGAAATGGCCACTGAAAGACTGAAAAAGGAAAAAGGGAAAGGACTCAAGCCTCTCACCCAAACTGGGCAGTGGTGGTCAGGTGCTTCCACATAGAAAACTCTCGGTTTCACTGGAGAGTGGCCCCGGCCAGAAACCTGCAGTTGCCTCTGTGCTTAGGCATTGTGGGCTGAAGGGCCCAAGTTGGAAAGGGAAAAGAGAAAAAAGCATTCCCCTGTATGGAGCAGAGAGGAAAAGGAGAAGAAAAGTAAATATCCAATTTTGGGCTTAGCTCCTGGCTGGCTTTCCAAAATACATTACTGGTGGAGGATGTCCAGGTTCTTGACATTTTGAACAAAGAATTGGACAAAAGGCACAAAGAAAGCAAGGAAAAAATGAAGCAACAAAAGCAGAGATTTATTGAAAATGAAAAGTGCACTCCACAGGGTGGGAGCCGGCTGGAGCAAGTGGCTGAAGATTGCAGGTTACAGAATTTTCTGGGGTTGGTCACTTTCCATAACCAATCGGAAGCTGAAGTGAAGTTACAAATTTACACCCTATGCAAATGTCTAATTGGTCACAGAAAGCAGCCATTCAGAGGCTGAAGTGAAGTTACAAAGTTATACTCCTATGCAAATGAAGACTTGGCCCAGGACTAGCCTGATTGGTTGTGGGAGGGGATCAATCAAAGGTACTTCGAATTTTTTCATCTGCCACGCAGAAAAGGGGCAAGAGGATTGCAAAGGGAGTGGCCTCTGGTCCTTTTGTTACTTGGGCATGGGAAGTTGGGGTTGGGGTTTTCCTTTTGATTTAGTTCCAGGAAGTCAGCATAAGTTGGCCTTAGGTTCCCTGCCTCCAGACCCTATTCTGCCTCAAAGGAAAGAAATGGCAAGCTCTGGAATAGAATATAGTAGTGCTAGATTTTTTTTTTTTTTTTTTTTTTTAAGTACAGGGTCTCACTCTGTTGTCTAGGCCGGAGTGCAGTGGCTCAGTGATGGCTCACTGCAGTCTCTACTTCCTAGGCTCAGGTGATCCTCGTACTCAGCCTCCAGGGTAGCTGGGACTATAGGCATGCACCACCATGCCTGGCTAATTTTTTGTAGTTTTGTAGAGACAAGATTTCACCATGTTGCCCAGGCTGGTTTTGAACTCCTGGGCTCAAGCAGTCCTCTTGCTTTGGCCTCCCAAAGTGCTGGGATAAAAGGCATGAGCCACCACGCCTGGCTAGTGCTCCTAGATTTAAGCTATATTTTGGAAGTAGGATTTGATAGGTTGGATGTGAAGGATGAAAAAAAGGAAGACATTGAAGATACCTCACTGGTTTGTGGCACGGGAACCTGGGTGGAGGGTAGTGCTGTTTGCTAAGATGGAAAAGATTAGTTTTGGGAGCCGACACAAGAGTTCAGTTTGTGCTTCTTGAAAAGCTCAAGAAACTCAAGTGGAGAACTGATGACTGTTGGATATAAAAGTCAGGAGTTCTGAGGAGAGGCCTGGCTGGGTTGGAGATAACCATTTGGGAGTCACCAACATATAAAGGGGGTTTTAAAACCACTTAGAGATTGAGTAGAGGAACCAGCTTAAAGGAAGGGAAGCACCATTGTTTCTTGACAGAAGTTACCAGGTGCCCTGAGATGGGGCAACCCAGGGACTCTAGACCCAGTCCCTTCAACTTTACACTTTTGTTCCTCTCACTTTTGTTGTCTTTAGTTGACCTTCCTCATCCTCTGCCAATACCATTTACTTCCTTTCTTATCATGGATATGTGATATACACTGGCACCTTACAAAGGCAATTGCCTTTATGGATCTTTCATTTCATTTTTTTTTTTTTTTTAAGAGAAGGGCTCTTGCTATGTTGCCCAGGCTGAAGTGGCTATTCACAGCCACAATCATCATGTACTACAACCCTGAACTCCCCTGGGCTCAAGTGATCCTCCTGCCTCAGCCTCCTGGGTAGTTGGGACTATAGTCACGTACTACTTTGCCTGGCCCATTTACATTTTAATACAAAATGTTCAGTCCCTGACGTTTGGGTTCTCCCTCAGTCTTATTTTATGAAGTAGATGCTGGCTAACTCTTCAGCAGAGTTTAGAATAAGATAGAGATACATACCTGGTCAATAGAGAGGGATTCCTGGAGACTAGGGTATCTGGAGGGAGGGTAGAGGTTTTGCTGGGGAAAACAGGTAGTTTCTTAGTATCCTGTTATTTCATGATATGAATTAGTGCCAGATTGTTTCATTGACATCATTCATCATGCTTCACCAGGCATATACTGATTGTCACTTGTGTGTTAGGCACTGTGATAAATGCTGGGGTTTCTTTTTTTTTTTTTTTGAGACAGAGTCTCGCTCTGTCACCCAGGCTGGAGTGCAGTGGCGCGATCTTGGCCCACTGCAGGCTCTGCCTCCCAGGTTCTCGCCATTCTCCTGCCTCAGCCTCCCAAGTAGCTGGAACTACAGGCGCCTGCCACCACGCCTGGCTAATTTTTTCTATTTTTAGTAGAGACGGAGTTTCACCATGTTAGCAAGGATGGTCTCAATCTCCTGACCTCGTGATCCGCTCACCTCGGCCTCCCAATGCTGGGGTTTCTAAGAGGAATATGAGGATGTGCTGTAACGCACAGGTCTATATCAATAACTAGGCAGCACAGAGGAAAGCCAGTGCTGAACGTATTGGCACAACCTTCACTTTCTGCAAGTAGTCCCTAATTTTCTTTATCATAGCTGTATATTTTTATGTGTTTGGGTCTAAGCTATAAATCCACTCACTTACCATGTGCTCTGCTCTTGGCCTTATTTATTTCTGGAGATTGCTGACATTTGCCCTTTTCCTCAGATGCTCTATCCCTGTGGGAGTCTTCTCTTTCCCTTTAACACTACTGCATACTGCATAGTTATTAAAGACCTACCCCATCAGACTGTTGATGCAATAACACCTCTCATTTGCCCCCCTCTTTCTGCAGTTTGTCTTTGAATGTGACATTGGTAGGTCTTTTTTCTTACACATTTCTTTCCCTTTAAATTGTTGGTTAACATTTTTCTTTTAGTTTCCTTAAACCTTTATTGAAACAGTGTTTGCATGTGTTTGTTCATTCATTCATTCAACAAATATTTATTTAGCACCTATTACATGTCAGGCCCTGTTGTGAGCACTGTTGACACAGAGCTGATCAAAAGCATTTAAGGATACCAGTCCTCTTGGAGCTTATGTTCCATTATGGTCTTTACATTCTGCCTATATGTCACCTCATTTTTTCAGCAGTGCTGATGACCTGCATATTCATGATTCTTTACTTAGTACAATTTCAAGTAAACAACTCGATGCCAGCCACAGAGCCCTGTTTTAACAATAGGCAACCATTAACTTGCATCCTTGATACAGGAGAAAGTGTGCTGCTGTATTTTGTTGTTGTTTGTTTTGGTATACCTTTTTATCTTGAAAGAGAATTACCAGTCTGGTTTTAAAATGTAGCAGTCATTTATTAGTACTGTGTGATTGCATAATTTGGTAGCTGTGCTTAATAAATTTTTAGTGATGTATATAGATTATTTTTTAACAGTCTTACCAGTAGTACAGCTTTGGTTAGCACATGCTATAAGTAGGTTTATCTTAATATGGCAGACATAAGCATAGTCTATGAATAGTCTTTGATGTAACCTCTAGGAGAATAAATAACTCTAAGGAAAATATATATTAAAAAAATATTACCTGGGAATAACTTGTGATTTCTTCTTGCCTTGTCCACAAATCATGCTGTAACTTTAAAAAAGAATTGAAAAGTAAATGCTGCTCCATTAAAATTTGTCATTTAAAACTTAGAAAAGTATCTGGTAGAATAGCAATTAATCTAAAACCCTAAAATTTTGAATCTATTTGAAAAACTATTCAGGAGTGAAACTTTAGGTATTCACATGGAAATAATTACCTTTAAATACCCTTACTGGTAAATTATTTTATACAAGATGAATAGATTCTTTGTGATTATCAAGCAATAATTGAAATGTTTACTTTGTATGATTTTTATTATTAAAGTCTTTGCTTCCTCCCTACTAATAACTTGCTGAGCATCAGTGCGATAAGATGTCATGTCATTCAGTATTAATCTGAATGTTCGGCAGACTTGAGATAAATAGCAACTTAGATATTTAGACATTTTGTTGGGAATAGGCCCCCAAATCTGGCCATAAACTGGCCCCAAAACTAGCCATAAACAAAATCTCTGCAGCACTGTGACATGTTCGTGATGACCATGATGCCCACGCTGCAAAGTTGTGGGTTTACCAGAATGAGGGCAAGGAACACCTGGCCCACCCAGGGCGGAAAACCGCTTAAAGGCATTCTTAAACCACAAACAATAGCATGAGCAATCTGTGCCTTAAGGACATGCTCCTGCTGCAGATAACTAGCCCAACCCATCCCTTTGTTTCCTATAAGGAATACTTTTAGTTAATCTATAATCTGTAGAAACAATGCTTATCGCTGGCTTGCTGTCAATAAGTATGTGGGTAAATCTCTGTTCGAGGCTCTCAACTCTGAAGGCTGTGAGATCCCTAATTTCCCACTCCACAACTCTATATTTCTGTGTGTGTGTCTTTAATTCCTCTAGCACCGCTGGGTTAGGGTCTCCCCAACCAAGCTGGTCTCAGCACATTTTTATTCTGGCTAGGTTCTTAGCTATGGAAATCCTCATAGACAAGTCAAGATCTTACTTTATGAAATGTATGCAATAGGAGAGTCAGTGGGATGTCACTGTGATTGGGAAAAATGTTTACCCAAAACTATTATCTTCTGAAGCTGGGCACCAGTAAATACTTGAAGAATATTTACAAAATCAAGAAGGATTTAAGGAAAGTACAGGCCTACCTCGGACATATTGTGGGTTTGGTTCCAGACCACTAGAATAAAATGAATATTGCAATATAGTGAATATTACAATAAAGTGAGTCACACAGATGTATTGGTTTCCCAGTGCATATAAACATGTTTACATTGTACTGTAGTCTAGTAAGTGTGCAATAGCATTATATCTAAAAGATCAACATACATACTTTAATTAAGAAATACTTTATTGATAAAAATTGCCAACAATCATCTGAAACTTTGGCAAGTCGTAATCTTTCTGCTGGCGGAGGGTCTTGCCTTGATGTTGATAGCTGCTGACTGATCAGGGTAGTGGTTGCTGAAGGTTGTGGTGGCTGTGGCAACTTCGTTTAAAAAAAAAAAAAAGACAACAATGAAGTTTGCTGCATTGATAGAATCTTCCTTTCATGACAAATTTCTCTGTAGCATGAGATGCTGTTTGATAGCATTTTACCACAGTAGAACTTTTTTCAGAATTGAAATCAATTCTCCCAAACCTGCCACTTCTTTATCAGCTAAGTTTATGTAATATTGTAAGTCCTTTGTTGTCATTTCACAGTGTTCATGGCATCTTCATCAGC
Source organism: Hylobates moloch (assembly GCF_009828535.3). Lineage (NCBI taxonomy): Eukaryota > Metazoa > Chordata > Mammalia > Primates > Hylobatidae > Hylobates > Hylobates moloch. Next base: position 83,807,946 of record NW_026652277.1, on the reverse strand, counting down.
AATAGATTTCATCTCAAGGATCCACTTTCTTTTGAATTCATAGAAAGTAATAGATTCCATCTCAAGACTCCACTTTCTTTGAGTTCTTCAGGTTGCATCCGTAAAGAGCAGCTCCTCATCCATTAAAGTTTTATCATGAGATTGTAGCAATTCAGTCACATCTTCAGGCTGCACTTCTAGTTCTCTTGCTATTTCTACCATGTCTGCAGTTACGTTCTCCTCTGAAGCAAAGTCATCCATGAGGCTGGGCATGGTGGCTCATGCCTGTAATCCTACCACTTTGGGAGGCCAAGGCTGGTGGATCATCTGAGCTAAGGAGTTCGAGACCAGCCTGGGCAACATGTGAGACCTGGGCTCTACTAAAAATACAAAAAAATTAGCAGGCATGCTAGCGAATGCCTGTAATGCCTGGGGTGGCTGTGGTGTGAGAACTGGTTGAACCTGGGAGGTGGAGGTTGCAAAAAAAAACAGAACGAACGAATGAATGAATAAATAAAGTCATCCATGAGGGTTGAAATCAATTTATTTCAAACTCCTATAAATGTTGACTTCTTTTTTACTGTTTTTTGAGACAGAGTCTCACTCTATCACCCAGGCTGGAGTGCAGTGGTGTAATCTCAGTTCATTGCAACCTGTACCTCCTGGGTTCAAGTGATTCTTGTGCCTCAGCCTCCTGAGTAGCTGGCATTACAGGTGTGCACCATACCAGGCTAATTTTTTGTCTTTTTGGTAGAGGATAGGGTTTCGCCATGTTGGCCAGGCTGGTCTTGAACTCCTCGTCGCTCATGATCCCCCCCCCCCCCCCCCCCCGCCCCGCCTTGGCCTCACAAAGTGCTGGGATTTCAAGTGTGAGCCATCACGCCTGGCCAGTGTTGACATTTTGAAATTTCATGAACCATGAGCATTCTAAATGGCATCTAGAATAGTCAGTCCTTCCCAGAAGATTTTCTATTTACTTTGCGCAGATCCATCAGAGGAATCATTATTTATGGCAGATATAGCTTTACAAAATGTATTTCTTAAATAATAAGACTTGAAAGTAGAAATTACTCCTTGATCTGTGAGCCACAGAATTGATGTATTAGCAGGCATGGAAACAATGTTAATCTTTTTTTTCCTTTTTTTTTTTCCAATTTTTTTTTATTATACTTTAAGTTCTAGGGTACATGTGCACAACGTGCAGGTTTGATACATAGGTATGTGCCATGTTGATTTGCTGCACCCATCGACTCATCATTTACATTAGGTATTTCTCTTAATGCTATCCCTTCCTCAGCTTCCCAATCCCTGACAGGCCCTGGTGTGCGATGTTCCCCACCCTGTGTCCAAGTGATCTCATTGTTCAATTCCCACTTACGAGTGAGAACATGTGGTGTTTGGTTTTCTGTCCTTGTCATAGTTTGCTGAGAATGATGGTTTCCAGCTTCATCCATCTCCCCGCAAAGGACGTGAACTCATCATTTTGTATGACTGCATTGTATTCCATGGTGTATATGTGCCACATTTTCTTAATCTAGTCTATTGTTGATAGACATTTGGGTTGGTTCCAAGTCTTTGCTATTGTGAATAGTGCCACAATAAACATACATGTGCATGTGTCTTTATAGTAGCATGATTCATAGTCCTTTGGATATATACCCAGTAATGAGATTGCTGGGTCAAATGGTAATTCTAGTTCTAGATCCTTGAGGAATCTCCACACTGTTTTCCACAATGGTTGAACCAATTTACACTCCCACCAACAGTGTAAAAGTGTTCCTATTTCTCCACATCCTCTCCAGCATCTGTTGTTTCTTGACTTTTTAATGATGGCCATTCTAACTGGCGTGAGATAGTATCTCACTGTGGTTTTGATTTGCATTTCTCTGATGACCAGTGATGATAAGCATTTTTTCATATGTCTGTTGGCTGCATAGATGTCTTCTTTTGAGAAGTATCTGTTCATATTCTTTGCCCAATTTTTGATGGGGTTGTTTGTTTTTTTCTTGTAAATTTGTTTAAGTTCTTTGTAGATTCTGGATATTAGCCCTTTGTCAGATGGGTAGATTGCAAAAATTTTCTCCCATTTTGTAGGTTGCCTGTTCACTCTGATGGTAGTTTCTTTTGCCGTGCAGAAGCTCTTTAGTTTAATTAGATCACATTTGTCTATTTTGGCTTTTGTTGCCATTGCTTTTGATGTTTTAGTCATGAAGTCCTTGCCTATACCTATGTCCTGAATGGTATTGCCTAGGTTTTCTTCTAGGGATTTTATGGTTTTAGGTCTAACATTTAAGTCTTTAATCCATCTTGAGTTAATTTTTGTATAAGGTGTAAGGAAGGGATCCAGTTTCAGCTTTCTACATGTGGCTAGCCAGTTTTCCCAGCACCATTTATTAAATAGGGAATCCTTTCCCCATTTCTTATTTTTGTCAGGTTTATTAAAGATCAGATGGTTGTAGATGTGTGGCATTATTTCTGAGGCCTCTGTTCTGTTCCATTGGTCTATATCTCTGTTTTGGTATCAGTAGCATGCTGTTTTGGTTACTGTAGTCTTGTAGTATAGTTTGAAGTCAGGTAGTGTGATACTTTTAGCTTTGTTCTTTTTGTTTAGGGTTATCTTGGCTATGTGCACTCTTTTTTGGTTCCATATGAACTTTAAGTAGGTTTTTCCAATTCTGTGATGAAAGTAATTGGTAGCTTGATGGGGATGGCACTGAATCTATGAATTACTTTGGACAGTATGGCCATTTTAATGAACAGATTCTTCTTATCCATGAGCATGGAATATTCTTCCATTTGTTTGTGTCCTGTTTTATTTCGTTGAGCAGTGGTTTGTAGTTCTTCTTGAAGAGGTCCTTCACATTCCTTGTAAATTGGATTCCTAGGTATTTTATTTTGTTTGTAGCAATTGTGAATTGGAATTCACTCATGATTTGGCTGTTTGTCTGTTAATGGTTTATAGGAATGCTTGTGATTTTTGCACATTGATTTTGTATCTTGAAACTTTGCTGAAGTTGCTTATCAGCTTAAGGAGATTTTGGGCTGAGACAATGGGGTTTTCTAAATATACAATCATGTCATCTGCAAACAGGGACAATTTTACTTCCTCTGTTCCTAATTGAATACCCTTTATTTCTTTCTCTTGCCTGATTGTGGCTAGAACTTCCAACACTATGTTGAATAGGAATGGTGAGAGAGGGCATCCTTGTCTTGTGCCAGTTTTCAAAGGGAATGCTGCCAGTTTTTGCCCATTTAGTATGATATTGGCTGTGGGTTTGTCATAAATAGCTCTTATTTTGAGATATGTTCCATCAATACCTAGTTTATTGAGAGTTTTTAGCGTGAAGGGCTGTTGAATTTTGTCGAAGGCCTTTTCTGCATCTGTTGAGATAATTGTGGTTTTTGTCATTGGTTCTGTTTATGTGATGGATTATGTTTATTGATTTGCATATGTTGAACCAGCCTTGCATCCCAGGGATGAAGCTGACTTGATCGTGGTGGATAAGCTTTTTTATGTGCTGCTGGATTTGATTTGCCAGTATTTTATTGAGAATTTTTGCATTGATGTTCATCAGGGATGTGTGTCTAACATTCTCTTTTTTTGTTGTGACTCTGCCAGGCTTTGGTATCAGGATGATGTTAGCCTCATAAAATGAGTTAGGGAGGATTCCTTCTTTTTCTATTGATTGGAATAGTTCCAGAAGGTGTCGGGGGAACCTGCCCCCAATATTTTAACGTAGGTTCTTTCTATTTTCCATAAGTGTCGGCTGGCTGAGAAATAGAGAGAAAGAGTACCAAGAGAGGAATTTTACAGTTGGGCCACTGGGGGTGACATCCCATATTGGTAGGACTGTGATGCCCACCTGAGGCTCAAACCAACAAGTTTTTTTTAAGGGTTTCAAAATTGGAGGGGGTTTAAAACAGGAAGTAGGTACAAAGATCACATGCTTCAAAGGGCAAAAAGCAGAACAAAGATCACATGCTTCTGAGGTAACAGGACAAAAGGCAAAACAGAACTACTGATAAGTGTCTATGTTGAACTTTGCACATATTGTTTTGATAAACATCTTAAACAACAGAAAACAGGGTTGGAGAGCAGAGAACCGGTCTGACCACAAATTTACCAGCTTGGAGTTTTTCCCCACCCTAATAAGCCTGAGGGTACTGCAGGAGACCAGGGCATATCTCAGTCCTTATCTCAACCGCATAAGATAGACACTCCCAGAGCAGACGTTTATAGGCCTTCCCCCCTGCCCCTGCCCCCAGGAATGCATTTCTTTCCCAGAGTATTAATATTAATATTCCTTGCTAGGAAAATAATTTAGCAATATCTCTCCTACTTGCTTGTCCATTTATAGGCTCTCTGCAAGAAGAAAAATATGGTTCTTTTTGCCTGACCCCGCAGGCAGTCAGACCTTATGGTTGTCTTCCCTTGTTCCCTAAAAATCGCTGTTATTTGGTTCTTTTTCAATGTGCACTGGTATCATATTGTTCAAACACACATGTTTTACAATCAATTTGTACAGTTAACACAATTATCACAGTGGTCCTGAGGTGACGTACATCCTCAGCTTACAAAGATAACAGAATTAAGAGATTAAAGTAAAACAGGTGTAAGAAATTATAAAAGTATTATTTGGGAACCGTTACATGTCCATGAAATTTTCACAATTTATGTTCCTGTGTCATGGCTCCAGCCGGTCCCTCCATTCAGGATCCCTGACTTCCTGCAGCAAGAAGGAATGGTACCAGCTCCTCTTTGTATCTCTGGTAGAATTCAGCTGTGAATCCGTCTGGTCCTGGACTTTTTTTAGTTGGTAGGCTATTGATTATTGCCTCAATTTCAGAGCCTGTTTTTGGTCTATTCAGAGATTCAACTTCTTTCTTGTTTAGTCTTGGGAGGGTGTATGTGTCCAGGAATTTATCCATTTCTTATGGCTTAGGTTCCTAACACCTGTCTGTGCTTCTTCCCAGACCACTCACTTTGACTGGTCTCCTTTTCTGACTTTCCATAGGTCTTATTGTCTACACACATTTAGTCACTTGGTTATATTCCTTCTTCCTTTTTTATACTTTTACAAAAAATTGTTTAATATGGGTAAATTTTGCCCCATTAACAAGCTTCTCCAGGTCTGTATTGCTTTTGTATCTTATAGCATTATCGTAAATAACTCATCAATTTGCATAATACTTTTCTTTGTACCTTGATTTTAGTCAAGTTGTAATTAACTGTTAAGAAACTGGTTGTTTTTACATATTTTACAACATATGAAATTATTTTTTGTTTTTATTTTCACAGGGCAAACTCAGAAAATGAATCTTTTCCAGTCGGTAACAAGTGCCTTGGATAACTCATTGGCCAAAGATCCTACTGCAGGTAACCCTGATATGTGCCTGAATTGTGGTAGCTGTGTTAATTCCAGAATTGAAGATTTGCTTAAAATATTTATGTGGAGCTCAATGGTTAACTTTGTATCTACCTGAAATTTTCAAAGGTATGATTGGGGCTAAATAATCAAATCACAATATTAGTCCACTTATTACCATTTAGTTCTCATGTATATTTAATACCAAGTCAGCTTTCTCTTACAGTGTGTGTGGTCCTGATATTATATTAATAACTTCTGGATTAAAACCTACTGTGTACTCCTGTTTCTTTGGCATATAGAAAAAAACAAAATACCTTTTCATTCAGCTATTTATTTATAAAATGAAGACTTGATTTTATGCTTCCTTTTGGGATACATTGTCATTCAACTTGTAATATGTTTTGGAAATAATTATAAGATTTGTATATAATTTTATAAGTATCTTAATCTTCATCTTATTAAATCATTGATACAAAACCAATTGTTCTTCCACTGTATGTTTTCAAATTTTATTGGCTTTACTTCATATATGTATATACATATATATTTAACATATATCTATATATACAGTTTATATATGTGCGTGTGCATATATGTTTACTATACATTGGGCTTCCACCTGATAATCTGTAGTTTTAAGGTTAAATGAAAAACAGGTTGTTTTTTAGGGAGAAGTGGGAGCTGGACTAAAGGATGATTAGGTCTTGATTTGTTTTGAATGCTACTTGCGAATGATTGAACTAGAGAAGTAAATTCAAACATAGAGAAGGGTGAGTTTTTTCTTGGGGTCGAAAAAAACTGGTTAGGTACATTTATGAGACTAGCATTCAGCTCTATGAGTACTCCCTATTTTAAAGCTCCTGCCAATTTCCACCTACACCATTCTTTGCCTTGCTTACTGTGTCTGTCATGCTTGCCTCCTTTCTGCTTCACACAGTCTAAATCCCATTCCTATTTGTGACTGTTCCCTTAGCTTGGAATGCTCTTCTGATGGCTTACTTACTGTATACTGTGTCTCAGGAAAAACCACAGGCCTGGAAGTCTGGAGCATGAGTTATAGTTCTGCCTCTAGCTTTCTGACTTGGCCAGTCAATTTACTACTTCTCTGGTCTTGTTTTCTTCATGGATAAAACAAATGAGATTCTAGATCAGTGGTTCTTTCTCAATTGGGGATGATCTTAGTCCCCACTCCCACAACTCTCTTTACATTTAACAATGTAAGCGAAGACACTTTTTGTTGTCTCAACTGTGTGTGTGTGTGTGTGTATGTGTGTATGTGTGTAGTAACTGTCATCCAGTGGGTAGAGACCAGGGATGCTGTTATGTATCTACAATGCACAGGACAGGCCCTCACAACAAAAGAATCATCTAGTCTAAAATGTCAATAATGTAGAAGTTGAGAAACCTTGATATAGATCTATGGTCCATTTATCTTTTGTGATTTAAAATGTAAACATTTAAATTACTTATTTCTCATTGTTAGTATTATTTATGGATTATTAAATAAAATGTATTATTTAAATACTGTTTTTCAGTAATATTTGGTGAAGATGTTGCCTTTGGTGGAGTCTTTAGATGCACTGTTGGCTTGCGAGACAAATATGGTAAGTAAATACCTATATGAATAGTATTCTGATAGAACTTTTACTAAAAGATCTTAAAAATACAAATATGCCTACTAAATTTTTTGTCATATCCTCATTGTATGGATGAATTCCTTTTCATTTCCAACGCCACCCGCAGAATCCTTTGGCCTATATTTCCTCAAATGTCTTCTAGTGTCCCTCTGATCTAGTTCATATTACACATACAGTGTAATTGATTCCAAAATAATCGTCATTAAATGTATTATTTATTGTGTCATTCTTCTGTCCAAGAACCTTTGGTGTTTTATTGCTACCTGCCTTAGCCAATTTCAATTCCGTTGCCTCCAGTTCAAGATTCTGCCTATTGGGTCTTTATTAGCAAATTTTATCTTTTCGGGAAGAGAGAGAGAGAGGGAGAGGGGTTTAGTTTTTAAGGAACTGTCTCATGTGATTGTGAGGCTGGCAAGTCCACAGGGCAAACTGGCTGACTTGAAACTCAGACAGGGTTTCTGTTTTAGTCTTGAGGCTGAATTTCTTTTTGCTTGGGAACCTGCAGTCTTTTCTCTTAAGGTCTTAAATTGATTGTATGAAGCCTACCCACATTATAAAAGGTAATCTGCTTTATTCAAAATCTACTGATTTAAATGCTAATCACATCTAAAAAATACCTTCACAACAACTTCTACACCTGTGTTTGACCAAATATTAATAACTGGGTGCCATAGCCTGGTCAAGTTGACATATAATGAACCATCACATTATCCTTCTTACATGTTTTATCCCAGCTGATGTCTTTAATTGGCATGTGATTGATTTCTGCCCATTGCTTTTATTAATTTCATTTGACTCAGTTAAAATAATCAGAATGCATTTTGGTCCATCTTTGAATTCCCACTCTTCTGACTTGCTGTGTAAGGAATGTATTTTGACCTCCTGTTGTTAGGGATACCTTTGAAGTGCTTTTGACATTTTATTTTTTCTCTTAGTCTTATCTGATTTAGAATTCAGCAAAGCAGTTCACGTGAGGGCTGGGAGGAGCTGATATCTCCCTCTCTTCTTTCCTTTGGCATTGCTCTATATTGCTTGTGTGTTCATACGGGGCAAGAGGAGTGAGGGTCTTTAAAATTTTTTTTTTAATTGTTGTCTCTTTTTCTGTTCCACTGTTTCTGAGGTTATGTTATACTTAAATCCAAGAACCCATACATGTTCCATCTCACTTACTGGGAACTTCCATCTTAGTCTTTTCTCTTCCATTTATAGCAGGTTGAGTTTCTGGATCCAGCCCCTCTGCTTTCTCCTACTTCCAATACCTGCTTAGAGCTTGAGGTAGTTGGGCAAAAGATTATTTTTCTTGATCATTTAGACTCCTGCTACAAACTTTTAGATCTTTAATAAACAGTTAAAAATCTTTACACATTTGATTTCAAAAGTAATGCATATACATTGTAGAACATTTGTAAAATATAGAAAAGCATAAAGAAAATAAAAATTGCTCATGTTTTCAGAGATAACTTGGAGATAACCACTGTACACATCTTGGTATATATACTTCTAGACTGTATTTGAATATGTTTGTATACATTAACTAATATTTCAAACACAGAATTATACTTCTGTAACTGAGTCTTTTCTGTATCTGGTATAGCTATGCTGTGGAGCAGTGTCTAGACCTCATGATTCCATCTTGCCTGACGCAGTGTAGTAGCATGCCATGTGCTTTCTGAATAGCTGATATTTATTCAGCACTCACGCGTCAGGTACTGTTCTGAGTGTATTACATATACTGCTTCATTTATTCCTCCCAAAAAATCCATTTAGGGGTTTGTGTAGGCTGTGTTGAGTCCTCTGTTGGCTGTCTGCCCAGGTTCTCATCCATAACACTCTGCTTACCCCTTCTGTCTGGGGCATTTTATCGATGCCATCTGCTGCTCACACACTGGTGACTCCTGAATTTCTGTCTCTAGTTCAGACTTCTGTTCCGAGCTTCAGATCTGTGTATTCAGTTTGTACTGCACATCTTCACCTCAGTGTTCCACAGTCACTTCAAACTCAGCATTTCCACACCTAAGGTTGCTACATGCACCCAGCAAATGTATGCCTCCTAGTGCATCTCCTATTTTGGTGAATATATCACCATCCATCTAGTTACCTAAGCCAGACACTGGGGAAATTCTAAGTGTCTTCCTTCTTTCTAGTTCCCCACATCCAGTGAAGTTGTACAGTTATATCTAATCTGGCCCCTCCTTTCCGTTCTTACTGCCCTGATACTTCAGATCTTTAATTTTTCTTTGCCTGCAGAATTTTATTTCTTTTCTTAGCAGTCACCACTCCTTTAGTCTTACCCTCCCTCCAATCCATTCCCTGTCTTGTTGCCAGTGTAATGATTTTAACATGCATATTTCTTAGCAGGACATACAAAATACCCTTTTTTTTTTTTTTTTTTTTTTTTGAGATGGAGTCTCGCTCTATCGCCCAGGCTGGAGTGCAGTGGTGCGATTTCGGCTCACTGCAGCCTCTGCCTCCTGGGTTGAAGTGATTCTCCTGCCTCAGCCTCCTGAGTAGCTGGGACTACAGCTGCATGCCACCATGCCCTGCTAATTTTTGTATGTTTAGTAGAGATGGAGTTTCACTGTGTTGGTCAGGCTGGTCTCAAACTCCTGACCTTGTGATCCACCTGCCTCAGCCTCCCTAAGTGCTGGGATTACAGGCGTGAGCCACTGCGCCTGGCTACCAAAGACTTTGAGAATTACCTACGTAGCTACCTGACCTCATCCGCTTTTTTAAAAAATTTTATTTATTTTATCTATTTTTTATTTTTTACTCTACAGACCTAGGAACTTGAGCTTTTTGAAATTTTTATTAAAACTAATGTTGAGTTAATGGTTGTTTCTCTTAAGCCCCCTGTTGTTTTTTCTTCTCTCTTCCTTTGCACTTGCTGTCTGGGTCTCTCTCCCCTGTCTGATTACCTGGTAGACTCCTATTTCTTCTTCAGAAGATTCCCCTGTGAAACTCTTCTGGACCTTCCAAGCAGACTCAGGCAGTTGTTTATCACTATTCACGCTTCACCTTTTAAATCATGAAAGTTGTACTGTAATCCATAACTCCACACCAGAAAGTGGTCAAAGGCAGCAGATCTTTAAGCTGCTCCACCGAATGGATCCCTAGGACCTAATAGTGTATCAGGCAGTATTTATGAAGTGCGTGCTGTTGAGTGAATTTAGCCTTTGCTCTCACTTAGTGTCCTACTGTCTCAGGAAGGGGATTTCCCTCTCTCACATTAATTATTTAGGTTGGTCTGATTTTATTTTCCTTAAAAAATAGGTTAAAATGGGGAGAAACTAACTCTTAACTTGAAAAAGTCCAGTGCTCTTAGAGGGCACCTGCAAATTTATGTTTCCTGTCATGGCAGGAGCCTGAGCTAACTAATGGCTAAGTAACTCTTAGCTTTATTGTCAGCAGCTGCTGTGAATTTTTATAGTAGTTTTAGGGCAGTGAAGTTACACTTTATTAATTTCAGGTTGAGGATGTTGATCAAGATGAAAAATTAAATCGCTGATACTTTCTAATGAGAGTAAGTGAGCTTCTGTTTTCAGAAGTGAAGAATAAAGGAAAGACTGAAGAGAAATATATTAAAATACATTTTTCTTGCCTATTTAAAAAGTAACACATACTTAAAAAATTATCTGCGCTTTTGAACATAGGGCAGGAATTTTTAGCTATACAGAAGCATAACTGTCTGCTTAGGATTTTTTAAAGATAATTTGTATTTAAAATAAGTAAAAGATTATGTTGGTATAGTTCAATATAACAATCAAGTCACACTGCATTAAATGACATAGCAAAGAAAACCCTTGTGCCAGATCAGTTCGCTTTCTGGGGATTGCTGAATGTTGAGTTGGAAAGGATCAAGTCAGTAGGTGGCAGCCTACCCTTTGAAATGAGAACATCCTTCTTGGCATTGTGCCAGCACTTGAACTGCTGCAAAGCATTTTATATTCCGTCAGAAGATGGAATTTGAAGGATTGTGGGTTACTGACATATGTTGTAAAGCTGAATACTACTTGATATGACAAAGAAGGAATTGCATAATTAAAGGCAATGCTATAAGAAAAGGAAGAGAGACATAGAGCATTTTGTATTCCAGACGATCCAGATGAGTGTGGGTTTAGTACCACTAAACTGGTTCTCTTCCTTGTCCTTTGATAGAACAAAATAGTATGAGTGCTTTGAAAATTAAAAGAAATAAAATAGTATGTCCTTATCAACAGTTCATTCCAAATGGCAGCTTTAACCACTGTACGTAATGAGCTGTATTGATTAGGAGCAACAGCTGGACCTCTGGGGAAGCAGGGAATGGGAGAGGGCAGTGAAAGGTAGTTGATTTGTAGGATATGTGTAATTTTATGTTGAATGCCACACATGCTTTCTTTCTTTCTTTTTTTTTTTTTTTTTAAGACGGAGTCTTGTTCTGTCACCCAGGCTGGAGTGCAGTAATGCGATCACGGCTCACTGTAACCTCTCTCTCCCAGGTTCAAGCGATTCTCCTGCCTCAGCCTCCCGAGTAGCTGGGACAACCGGTGCCCACCACCACACCTGGCTAATTTTTGTATTTTTAATAGAGATGGGGTTTCATCATGTTGGCTAGGCTGGTCTCGAGCTCCTGACCTCAGGTGATCTGCCTCCCTTGGCCTCCCAAAGTGCTGGGATTACAGGCGTGAGCCACTGTGCCTGGTGTCATACATGCTTTCATTCATATGAGTAATGAGACAGATTCTTCATGGCATATACAAAATCCATACTTATTGTCATTCTCTGAGAGAGAGAGAGAGAAAGAGAAACAGTGTGTGTGTGCATGTATGTTATTAAAATAAGATTTTGGTGTGTCAGGTTTAAGGTATGTTTGTAACATTATTCTCTACTGATACAACTTGCCTGGTTGTGGTTCTTAGTGTATATTTGGCCCACTTATTGGAGGAAATTTAGGTGAGGAAAGGAATAGCTGAGAACCTCCTGAATGAGTCTGCAGGCCTAAACATGTGCCTTTTCGTGGGACTTGATGTTTTTCCATTACTGTATCCATTCCTTTACACCACAAGTGTGGCCTGTCATAACAGCTTGGGCAAACTAATATAACCACTTACTTGTTTTCTTATGTAAACATCAGTGAAATTGTATAACCAGATACTTTAATACACTGAAGTCAGGTTGGAAAACTAGGACAGACATGCGGTGAAGGCAAGTTTTTGTCTATAATATACCAACATTTGGGAGTTGACTTTGGGCCTCAGTATCCTCATCAGTAAATTGAAGGGAAAGGACCAGGTGGTCCTCTGGGATTCTTCCAGAGCATACATTTAGGTAATCTTTATGGTTTTATTTGTTTTTTAAAAAGAGGAACACAATTTTTTCGTGCTTTGATTCCCTTTACATTTAGAGGTTTTTTTTGAATATAGTTGTTACAGCATTTTGGAACCATGGGGTACCTTAGGCATTTAATTTAATTTTTTCTTAAGATGTCCCTTTTCCAGCGTTTTATTTTATTTATTTGTTTGTTTGTTTGTTTATTTATTTATTTATTTATTTATTTATTTGAGTTGGAGTCTCACTCTGTCACCCAGGCTGGAGTGCAGTGGCGAGATCTCAGCTCACTGCAACTTCCATTCCCCGGGTTCAAGTGATTCTCGTGCCTCAGCCTCTGAGTAGCTGGGATAATAGGCATACACCACTATGCCTGGTTGATTTTTGTATTTTTAGTAGAGATGGGGTTTCACCATGTTGGCCAGGCTGGTCTTGACCTCCTGACCTCAAGTCATCCACCAGCCTTGGCCTCCCAAAGTGCTGGGATTACAGATGTGAGCCACCGCACTTGGCTGCTTTTCCAGCATAAGTTTTAAATTTAGGGGTGTTAGCAAAATCTTTGCTCTCTTATATATTTTTTGTGAATTATGAAATTAATGTCTTTAACAGAGAAAGTGACCTTCCATTATATGTTCTTGTTGCAAAGAAAGGGTTATTTGGGTGATACTCATACTCTTGGATTTAGTGTCAGGGTTCCATTATAGAATAGCAATCTGTGAGATGGGGGTTTTTGCGGAAGAAAAAAACAGGATAAAATTCAGGAAAATTCCTTAGGGAAATTGAATATGTACAGGATTTATTTCCCCTATTGAAGTATATATATTTATGACATACAAGCAGATTGAATACCAGATATAGATTGTGAGATGTCTAACTGAGGAATTTGGAGTGAAAACAGGTATTAATAAGTTGGTGTAAATCTGGTTTTCTAATATATTTATTAAAATATTTTTAAAGGATTGTTAGTAGCTTTAAATTGCTCTTGATATTACAAAGTTCTTTTGTTTTCCAAAGGTGCACATGTTGGCAGAACTAGATGAACATGTTTAATATGCCTTTTTTTCCCCACAGTGCTTTTTTCACAAACATTAATTTATTTCTAAAAATTATGGCCAAATATACATAACATTTACTGTTTTAACCATTTTTACAGTTCAGTGTTATTAAGTACATTCACATTGTGGTGCAATTATTACCACCATCCATCACCAGAACTTTTTTCATCTTACAAAACTGAAACACTATAACCATCAAACAATAACTCCCAATTTTCTCTCCAGCAGTCCCTGGCAAGAACCCATTCTACTTTCTATCTCTATGAATTTGACTACTCTTTATGTGAGTGGAATCATATAGTATTTGTCCTTTTGTGACTGCCTTATTTCATTTATAATAATGTCTTCAAGGTTTATCGATGTTTCAGCATGTGTCAAAGTTACCTCCCTTTTTAGGGCTGCATAATATTTTGTTGTATGCATATACTTCATTTTGTTTATCCATTCATTTATTGTTGGATGTTTGGGTTGCATCTGCCTTTTGCCTATTGTGTCCTAAGACTGCTGTAAATACTGATGTGCAAATATTTGGTAGTGTCACTGCTTTTTTAATTCAGAAGAACAAAGTTGGAGGACTCATAGTTCCTTTTTTCAAAACTTACTGCAAAGCTATAGTTATCAAAATGGTGTGACAATGGCAAAAAGACAAACATTGACGAATGGAATAGAATAGAGAACCCAGAAATAAACCCTTGAATATCTGGTCATTGATTTTTGACAGTGATGCCAATACCATTCACCAGGGGAAAGGACAGTCTTTTCAACAAATGATGCTTGGAAAACTGGATATTCACATGCAAAAGAATGAATTTGGACCTTTATTTAACACCATATACAAAAATTAACTCAAAATAGATCAAAGACTTAAATGTAAAACTATAAAACTCTTAGAAGAAAACGTAGGGGAAAAGCTTCATGAAATTGGATTTGATAATGACTTTTAAAATATGACTCTGAAGGTATAGGCAACAATAAAAATAGATAAATTGGACTGCATCAAAATTAAAAACATGTACTTTGAAGGACACTATTAATAGGGAAAAAAGGCAGTTCACAGAATGGGAGAAAATACTTGCAAATCATGTGTCAGATAAGAGATTAATATCCAGAATATATGGAGAACTTCTAAAACTCTACAAAAAAAACCCCAGTCAATTAAAAAAATAAGCAAAGGACTTGCATAGACATTTCTCCCAAATTGATAGTTTATATATAAATTACCAATGTATAAATTACCAATGAAAAGATGCTCAACATCACTAATTATTAGGAAATGCAAGTCAGTATCACAGTGGAATACCACTTCATACTCATTAGGATGGCTGTTATCAAGAAAACAGGAAATAACAAGTATTGCTGAGGATGAAATTGGAATCATTATGCATTGTTGGTGGGAATGTAAAGTGATGCAGCCACAGTGGAAAACAGTACGGTATTTCCTCAAAAAATTAGAATTTCCATATGATGCAGCAATATGCCTTTCTTTTTATCTCATTTAAAAAATCCAGCTGAATGAGTTAGCATAGAAAATGGAATAGAAATATTGATGCATGCTTCATTTACTTTAGTTTTTCTTATTTATTGCTTTGATGACCTTTTGTGATTTTCCAAATAAAGATTTTAGACACTACTAAAATTAGAATGGGTACAAATGGTCACTGTATTTTACTTTCTCTAATTTATAACACTGACCTCTCAGAACTTTAGTTCTATATGACGTGGATATAGACTACATAAGAATTTCTCAGCCTGTCAGCACTATTTATTTATTTCTCTATTTATTTGTTTAAGAGTCAGGGTCTTGCTCTGTTGCCTAGACTGGAGTGCGTTGGTACAATCACACTTCACTGCAGCCTTGAACTCTTGGGCTCAAGCAATCCTCCCGCCTTTCACAGTATTCTCACTGTTGGCCTATTGACCAGTGGCTTAACAAATACCATTTAATAAGATATTTAATATATTTTGTAGGATATCAGAGCTGGGGAGAAATGGAGGGTACATCTAGTCTAGTGGTTTTCAACTGCTAGTGATTTTGGCGATGTCTAGAGATATTTTTGGTTGTCATACCTTGGGGGGTACCACTAGCATCTGGTGGATGGAGACCTGGAATGCTGCTAAACATGCACAGGGCAGCCCCACCAAATAACTGTCTGTACCAAAATATCAATACTGTTGAAGCTGGCTGGGCATGATGGCTTACAGTTATAATCCTAGTGCTTTGGGTGGCCAAGGTGGGAGGATTGCTTGAGGCCAAGAGTTTGAGACCAGCCTGGGCAACATAGCAAGATGACCCCACCCCTACAAAAAATAAAAAAAAAAAAAAGATGAGCAGGGTGGCACACAGCTGTAGTCCAACTGCTTTGGAGGCTGAAGCAGGAGAGCCCAGGAGTTTGAGGCTGCAATGAGCTGTGATCATACCACTGCATTCTAGCTTGGGTGATAGAAGGAGACCCGGACTCTAAAAAAAATAGTGCAGCAAGGCTGAGAAACTCTGATCTGTTTCCATGTAATGTGGACACTGAAATTCTGAGAGGTGGAGTTGCTCAGTGGCAAGTGGTCTAGAGCTCATGCTTCCTAAAACCTGGTTCTAGGCTTTTTGTACTATATATTTTTCCCTCATTTATAAATGAGCAGCTAATTTATGTAAAAACATAAAAATAAGGAATTCTAATGAAACAAAGGTCATGGGTTTTGATTAGTCATGAAATCAGAGGCTAGCGATCAGAAACCCATATTAAAAAGTTTGAAAAAAATCTATTTTTGTGATTCTCTTGTGAACGAGATTTTCTGAGTGCATTAGGTTATTCTGGGGTTGGAGCTACTGCTCTAACCATTGTTTTCAACTTAATTGATTACACAATAAATGTTAGAGCTGCCAACAGGTGTTCTCTTTGACATTTTAAGCATGAGTCAGAATGTAATGACCTTAAGCCAGTTTTTCTCAGTCTTATTTGACAATGGCATGCTTTTAAAAATGTTCAAATGTGAGCACCAGTTGGGGCTTGGAAGATAGGCTTGGATTAAAGTGAACAAGGAAAAATGGGATTATAGGTAATTATTGTCAGAAAGTATAAAATTGATTCATGTATCTTTTAAGCTTCACGAGAATTAGAAAATGAGACCATGTATATTTTATTAAGAACAATATGTATTAGAAAAGTAAAAGATGTTTCTTTTATATTTTCATTATCAAATATGACATCCACATCCTCAAGCCACACATCCACGTAATATGAAAGATGTTGCTAAATTAGTTTCCCAAACCTGATTCTTAGTCTTCTGAAAATTCTCTTCCAGACTGGTACCTTTAACAGGGGGAGGAACCCAGACTTTTTTTCCCTTCAGTATTTAGAATTTCTTGAATTAGTACACCCTAGGTATTTTAATTGTTTTATTTTTGACAGCTCTCTTTCTAATTTTTGCACATCGAAGCCAGTGAATTTTCTTATGTATTTGGAATTGCTTATTTTTTGATTCAGATATAATTTTTGGATTACAAGCCTTTTCTTTTTGCTTTGAACTTCCCATTTCAACCATAGATCATGGGGAAATCTGTGTACATAGTTGAAATTTATTTTATTGAGTAATAAATGTTAGATTGTAAAATCAAATAAAATACAAATATATATTGAAATTTTAAGAGAGTTTAACGTAAAATGTTATCCACTAAAAAGATGAATTATGTTAATCCTAATATGAGTTATAAATACTATCTATTATTGCTCAGGTTGAATGTCGGGTAACGTGTGACTTGCTGCCATTCCTAGGTATAGCTGACCCATACGTAAAGGTAGAGTAGAACATAGAACTATTAAGTACTATAGCTATATGTTTAGCCCTTTTCTTTCAGATCTAATAATACCTTTTAGAAGGCCATAGGAGTCCCTTTGGGACACAGGAATGGGAATAAAAAC
Source organism: Hylobates moloch (assembly GCF_009828535.3). Classification (NCBI taxonomy): domain Eukaryota; kingdom Metazoa; phylum Chordata; class Mammalia; order Primates; family Hylobatidae; genus Hylobates; species Hylobates moloch. The sequence continues at coordinate 83,790,685 of NW_026652277.1, read as the reverse complement.
ATATAAAAATAATACAAAGTTGAGGATTTTTACGAATTTGAAAAATATAGTAGTGCTTACTCTGAATCTCTCTATTCATGCTTTTGATTACCATGCTGCAATATTGGCTGTGTTGGGGGAGGAGGAGTATTGAAAAAAATTTTGCTTTTGTGTTTCTTTGACCTAACTTTAAGACTATTAAGTTTATTTATCTTTTGTCAGAGTCATTTTTCTTTTTTAAAGAAAAACCACATGCGGTGAAGGAATTAAAAATGGGCCTGCTGCCACTGCTATTTTGGAGATTCTTAGAGTAGCTTAGATCAGTCCAGTTATGAAAAAAATTTTTTCTCTTTCAAAAGTGCCGCATATTCCTTGATTTCAATTTCTCAGAAGTCTGGGAGATTATCAGTGTAACATTTCTACCAAATTTCTCAAAATTAAAAGAAATCCAGTGAAGAGTATCAATAAATACAGACAATTTAGATTCCTAAAATTTTCAGGGCTGCAAAAGGGTCAGTATAACAATTTTATGGAGCAGTTCAGATTGGTCAATATCTGGGGATGCTTGGATTCTCCTATCCTGTTTTGTTCATCTTAAAACAGATCACAAAGTCTGTTAAATTTCAACTGCTCCTCTTTCTAGGAGTCGCATGTGTGATAGCCATAGCAGCTGTATGGCAACTTCATGTTGACACTGTGCTCAGACATTGAGTTGATATTGTCACTTACCTAAAGTCACTTAACTGTCTCAGGAAGTTTGAATCTAAATGTGTAGGTTATTACACAGCAATACATTGTGCCTCTAATTCTGTCTTGGAAATCCACTGTTATCACCTTTAATGCAGTTATAAAGTCACATAATCATAAAGTTCACTAGGAAAAATTGTTTTCCAGTCAGACTAGGAGGAGCCAATAAAAACAGCTCTATGTGGAGGACAGTATGAATGTCATTTGCCAGATGTTTGTTGAGTGAGACTGCCTATGCAGAAGTCATAGAGAATTAGAGCACAGCGCTTTGTTTTCTGTTCCCATTTAACATAGATGAGATTTCTCGGTTGCTTTGATTGGCAGAGTTGATGAAGGATCAGTTAGGTAAAGGTTGGCAAATGTCGTGTGCTAAGAAATCACTTGTGAAGCTTGTTGGACAAAAAGTTTTCGGTTTCCCGGTGAGCAGCTACACCCAAAGGCAGCTTTAGCAGTGAAATGCTTGACCTTCTCTTGTGGCATTCTGCCATCCCTCCCCTCTAGATCCTCTGGCCACCAGCCAGAAGTGGTGGCATCTAGCCAATCATAAATTAGTCAGAGGATTCTTATTCTGTAGTACTGGCTCTTGGAAACTCTAGTATCTTTAGTAATAAGGAATTTCTTCTCAGTTTCTGGGCACGCTGTTCATTTAACCCATCTTTTCTGTTTTCTGGTCTTTGCCAGCTTGGAGTCTAGCAGAAACAAAGAAACTTGTTTCTAAGCCAAAAGGAAACACACAAACCAAGTAGTACGTCCTTAATCAATATCCTATAGACAATGAATTTGAGCATTTCTTTCTTTAAAAAAGTGGAGGTTCCTCAAAACTCAAAAGGAAACTCGAAATCACTTCAGGAACATCTTAATTCTGTATTTAAAGGCAGAAATACAGCATATTAAATGGCATAAGCCCACTGGAGATTTATTCAGATCTAAATTAAGCACTGAATAGGATGGACCTGAAAAAGGAAAACTTATCGTGTTCTCAACAAATTCATAAGTCCAGTAAGGCAACTTAGTTATTTGCATGAAGAAGGCACTTTTTCTTTTGTCAAATAAAGATTCTGCAAAGTTTCTGTCCAAGAACTATTTAGCTTTTATAGTATACAATATGTCAGAGAAAGTTACAACTCTGATTACAATGCATAACTCTTTATATGAAAAGAGGAAGTTTGATATCTTGACAGACATTTAATGCACTAGTTGTGTTCTCTGTAATGACTGAATTCATCCTGCAATTTGCTGAAGGCGAATCGGGAGGGGAACCTGGATCTTGGGAACTTCCAACCTACCCAGCCTCTTCTGATTTCTCTTAGACACTTGTAAGCAGAATTTGAGCCAAATAGTCTCAATGAAGCATTCCCTTCATTCAGTTCTGGCCAGATTAACTTAATTTGCCCTCATTTCTAGCTCACCCTCTTTCTTTCTTAAAGCACGAAGTAGAAGGTAGTTCATGACCCAGCTTAAACTCCCATTACATTTAAAGATTTCAGTAAAGTAAAATTTCAGTAAAATTTGTTCCCAATTTTACCAGTCTGAGTGATCCTAAGCTGCACAGTATTCATTTTACTAAGGGAGCGACAGCCAAGTTACTGCACAGTCTTTCACTGTTTAAATTTTCTTGTAGCAGTATAGTGCCACTGCTGTTGTTATTTCCATCCCACCTTTCATTTTTCCTAGAATATCTCCATGTTCCAGGGAAGTACAGGATCAGAGAATAAGCAGCGTTCTTTCTGAGAGTTGTACATAGTTACATATCAGGATTTTCTTGTTCAGTTTTATTTTTGTAGATCCCCCTCTGCTATTATTTGTGTCTGTTTTGGTTTCTAATTTCTGCTGAACTGCTAAGGGATTTGATCCAACTGTTAGCATTTGATGTATTTTCTCCCTTCCAGACCACATGGACTCTTATCTTTCTGTTATGAATCCCTCTTGCGGAGGCTTCAGCAGTTAGTTGGGCAGGGTCTTGCCTTGCCTGCCCTCTTCTTTACTGTGCACAGCCGTGAGTAGACTGTTGTCCATCCTCTGGAGCACACTCACAAAAGCCTGTGTCGATGGTGCAGCAACATATGGATCAGTGGTCCGTCCTTGCCTTTGCTAGCATTGTGGTATCAGGAGTGCTTGAGGGGACTTTCCCCCAAACCACCTCATCCATACATCAAATCTAAGTAAAAACAATGGGCTTGCTATGAACATGTAAGTTTAACACAAGCTCACTGGCTTTTGTTTCCAACTAGTATGGTTCTCTAAGCTCCTCTTATATAGATATTTTGGAGCTTCTGCTGCCTGGCAACTCTGTCAGTTTTATTTGGTTGGGTCAGTTTTATAGTTTCTGCAGAACTGGAAGCTGGCCATTTAAAATAGCCCTGGTTCCACTCACGCATGTGATGTGATTGCTGGACCAACTGTTCACAAGTTGCGAAGAGATTACAAGACAATAGTGGGCTGAAATATGCTCAGTAGAGAAAGGCTGGTGTTGACTGATACCATTACCACATTGACCAGTGGGTACAGGAAGTAGGTAGTTACTGTTAAAGTGTAATAAACACCACCAGGCTTTGTCTAGGCTAAGGCACTTCTTTAGTATGCCCTGGGATCACTTGGGTTATTTTCCTGGTTACAGAGACCAATTTATTAGCTCTAAGAGCTTGTTGGAGATGCCATCCTAGGAAGGTAGATGCCTTCCAGTTGTGTGTATGTGTGTATATATGTGGAATAAATGTTTGAAATGGGTTTCAGACAGCTACAACACTGTTTGCTTCACAGCACTGCTTCCCTACCTTGCCCATATGCTGCAATACTGACATGCCAGTCTCACCCCAGAGATTAGGAGTTACTGGTATGGAATGTGGCCAGGGTGTTGGAGTTTTAAAAGGTCCCCAAGTGATTCAAATGTGCAGCCAAGTTTGAGAACTACTGCTCTGGAAGGTACTAAAATTTTAAAGATGTGGTCCCTGCCTTTAAGGAAATCACAGTATACATAGGCCAAAGCGAAATTACATGGAAGTAAAATAACAGCGTAAGAATGAAATAACAATATAAAATGATAAAAATAATGCCTAGTAACTTTGTTTCTTTTATTTAGGCTAGAATTTAAATGACAGAATTAAATTGTGCATTGAGAGTTTTGATAGAAAATGGCAGCTGAGACTTTTGGAAAAAGAAGCAATTGAACATAGGCATCTACTTTTGTTCCTCCCCAAACCCCACTAAAATATCAAGGGATCTTCTTTTGTCAAGGCCTAAATCCGCAGGGATGGGGAGAATGGGACTGGAGACAACCTGAAGAAAATGTTGGAAGCTGGGAGGTAAAGGGCTTAGGAGGCTTGGAAAAACAGAATCTGGAGTGAGCAGTGGGGCAGCCAAGAACCAGCCTGGTTTACATTGAAGAATTGCCCAAAGGCTTAGGAATTGGCAACATCAAGTACTTCTGGGAATAGGGATGAATGGAGTGGGGCTTTAGAATAGGGAGAATTGGTTGAAAATCTTTTTAAGAGCCCCTCAGATCTCTAGCTTCCCTCTACCACCTGGAAGAATCTGGAGGTTAATTCTCCAAGGAGAATATATTAATAAAATACATCTAGAGGGAAGGAAGGCTGGGAAATGTAGTCTTTGTTCTGTGTGGACATGTGCTCAGCTAAAGCTCTGGGGTTCTGTTACTGCGGGAGAAGGGGAGAATAAATATTGGGGGACAATTAGCAGTTGGCACTATGCTTACATACACACATACTTGCTACATTAATATAATGATAATGATATTGATGGTGATAATAGTAGCAGCAAAGTCTTAGAGTGCTTTTTACGTGCCCAGCACTGTTCTTAGAACTCTACGTATATTAACTCACCTAATTCTCAACAATCCTGTAAAGTTAGTTCTATTCTTATCCCACTTTGCAGATACAGAAACTAATGTACAAAGAGGTAAAATAACTTCCCCAACTTTCACAACTGAAACCAGGCCTGAGACCTCATCTTTCTGTGATTAAACCTGACATTGTGATTAAGTTTGAAGAAACTGATTGCTAATTAATGTTGTTCATTGTATTGGTTTTGTGTTCTCTTTGAAGAAAATAGTAGTGATATATGTGCTCAATAAATATAAGGAGTTATTGCTATTTTTATAAAATTATTATGTTTGTTGCATTAGATTACACATAATTTAACCTTTGATGTCTATTAACTTTTTATGTTTAAAAGAGGTTCATACATTTTGAAGACTATCACAGAAGGTGGTAAGCTGAGTGATTAAATTGTAATTTAAAACATAACTCTGGCCACAGCGTAGAGAAGCTGAGACTAAAAGCAGGGAGACGGGGGTGAGGTGATGCCTGAGTCCAGGGGTTGTGACCTTCGGTGTGCATCAGAGGCCCCTGGAATGCTTCTTAGATCATAGAATGCTGGATTTCACCCTCCAGATTTCTGATTTAGTAGGTCTGAAATGGGGCCCAACAATCTTTACTGCTAAGAAGTTTCCAGAAGCAGCAGCTGCTGCAGGTCTGAGAACCACAGCACCTATCTGAGAGGTAATGAGAGTCTAAATTGTGGTAGTGGAGGGGAGGGGTAGGTGATGAGGCGTCAGTCAGGGAGAATTGATAGGATTGTGATTCTTTGAAGTTGAGGTGAATGGAGAGGCAAGGATCCAGAGCAGTGGTGAGGGGTTACACATTGAATGAAATTCCTGTTGGATGTTGCGATTAGGAGGCCATAGGTACTTGCTGCCCTCAATAAAAGCAATTTTCATGGAAAAGTAGGGCCAGACATAGGTTAGAAAACTGAGGTTTTGAGGATATAGGTTAAATACTGTAATATATTGTAGAATACATTTAGATTTATTTAGTTCTGAAATACTTGATTATACTCTGTATCCCAGCTTATTTTAGCAGGCCGTCTGGTACTTACCAAACTAATGCTTCCATTGTCTTCATGATACTTTCTGGCTTTCCACTCATCTTTTGCTTAAAAATGGTCCTGACATTTTTAAGAAGTGTCCATATCTACTTTATTTCAAGTGAAACTCATCCTTTTGCATATATGCTTATTAGTTTCAGATCAGTGTAGAAACCTTTCTGCTTGCATTTTCTTCTGTATGGTGACTTTTGAGCTCTTTCTCTTAGATCCTGCTTTTGGGTCCTCAAAACAGCTCAGATTTAAGACATCAGAGCTATCAAGCTCTGCTGGTTTTACTTTGGGGTTTCTTTCACTGTTGTTCCCATTGCCACTATCATAGTTCATGCTCTCAGTACTTTTGATCTGAATGATTATAGTAATTATCATGAGTCTTTGTTCTCACTCTCCTTCCTAGTCTTATTTAATTTAAAAATACCCGTGAGATTGATTTTCCAAAATAAAGCTCTGATCATAACACTTCTTTGCTTAAAATCTTCTCAGTGTTTAATAGTAAAGTCCAATTTTCATAGCTTAGTATAAGACTTTTGTTTCTAGCTTCAAGTTTTTTCCCCCATATTCTTGGCTGCACCCACACTACCCACCAGTTGTCCCCAGTCTTCTCTGCCTGTCTGCCTTTCTTATGCTGCTCTGTCCCTCAGAAGGCCCTCTCTTTCCACTTCAAATCCAACCTCTATTCTGGACCCTGCTCATCTTCTTGTAGCCTTTACTATCTAGAATTCCTTTTAACGATTGTCTATTTCCATCTAGTACTGTACCTGTAACTCAGTATACTTATTTTCAACCATGTATTTACTTATATATGATATTCACCTTCTTGTCTCCCATGATGCCCATAATAGTGCCAAACACAAAGATTGGTTGAATGAATGAAGAATGGGAAACCAGTTATGATATAGTGCAAATAAAGGAAATAAAATGATGATTCATTTAACTGATACAGTAAATATATTGCATATCAGTGAATGATGTCTAGTGGAATTTTCTAAAGCTAATATGAGTGACAGTAGGAACCTCTTTTAAGTATAGTCAATCAAGTTTGTCATCTTTTTTTTTTTTTTTTTTTTTTTGAGATGGAGCCTTGCTCTGTCACCAAGGCTGGAGTGCAGTGGTGTGATCTTGGCTCACTACAACCTCTGCTTTGCGGGTTCAAGCGATTCTCCTGCCTCAGCCTCCCAAGTAGCTGGGATTACAGGCATGCACCACCGCACACAGCTAATTGTTGTATTTTTAGTACAGATGGAGTTTCACCATGTTGGCCAGGCTGGTCTTGAACTCCTGACCTCAGGTGACCAGCTTGCCTTGGCCTCTCAAAGTGCTAGGATTACAGGCGTGAACCACCATACCCAGCCTCATCTTTTTTGATTATTCAGAAATCTTTTTTATTTAACTTCTTAGCTTTTAATTGAGTCCCAGATATTTCAGTGAGCTGAATACTGTCCTTAATATATGTGAAATGTCACTGTTATATTAGGCCATTTTTGACAAGCTTCTTAAGCATCACTTGGATGATACATGTGCATATATATGTACGTATTCACACATGAATTCACATGTATTTTACCTAAGATTAATATGGGCCAACTGTGTTTTCTGTACAATGGAATATTATTAGATGGACTAATGGATTCACTAGCCTGATTAATGATCTGTACCAGTTAATTTCTGCTTTTTGATACATCTCATTGATGTGTTTTCTGATTCTATTTTTATTTACTCATTGGAGTGTGAACTAGAAAAATGCTATACACAAGTAATTCGGTTGTAGAAGTGGTGTGTAAGATTTGTTATAATTGATTTTAGATGAAGAAACATTTAGAGCTAGCATAAGAAATGATGATGTTGTAACTTATGAAAATTAGAAAACATTTCAGATTTAGAATATAGTGATATTATTTAATTTTTAAAACTAACTTTTTTTTTGTTTTTGGCCAAACATTAATCATTTGGGGCTTTTAAACTGTATTGCATTTGGGACCGCCTGTATGTGGGCCTTGAGTTAGTTCCAGTAGCAGTGAGACTCAGATATTTTGAAAGAACAATATCAGATATAGTTAGTGAATATTGCTTATTTTCTGGTTAAAACTGATTCTTCATTCTCTTGAGCTTTATTTTATTAATAGGTCCTCAGTTTGGACTTAGAATTCATTTAATGTCAACCTTCTTTTGTTTACAAAGGGGAAAGCTCATTTATTTTTCATGCTTTGTCATATTGTTCCCTTTGTTTCTGAGAAAAGGGCACCAGCCTATTTAGATAGGGAAGTTTAGGCTATTTATAAAGCTAGGCAGGTTAATTGAAATTGACAGCTTGGTAATGTCCTCCTTGGTGAATGACGCACAAGGGTTTTAGATGATATTGCCATGCTGTTTTCACTTATAGTCAGGAATCAGCTGGAGGAATTTGTGTGCTTTGAGCTCTGGTGTTGACGTAGGTACTGGGTACAGATATGTTTTAGGAAACATCTCATTTCCATATAAATGAAGGAAGATTAAAAAGAAAAATTTAGATGGCTTGCCCTTAAATTGAAGCTGGCATCACAAGGATGATGAAAATACTTCTTTTGATTTTCTGGAAAAACAGCTTTGGTTGTATTCAAGCACTGTGGAGTCGTTACAGGTTTATTCAGAAATATTTTTGTATTCTTTTTTTTTTGATTCTGTTTATTCAGAAATATTTTTGTATTCTTTTTTTTTGATTCTGTTTATTCAGCATCAGCTATGTGTACATTAATTTGAAAAACTGCATTTTTATTGTGTATTCCTCCGAACTCTAACTTTAATCTCTTAGGTTTTAGATTGCTCCATTTAAGAAATTTGTACAGGTACATAAATAAACTTGATTTTAATAAAAGATAGAAGACTGAAATAGTTTTTCTTTCTTACATGACAAGACCGTTATTCTTTCTTTTTTAAGGACATAGTAAATATCAGTTTGCCTGAAATGAGTTTTTGTGTTTTTCTCTTCAAGTGTCACTTAAAGGAGAGGCTATCAAGCTTAAATAGTCACTTAAAGGAGAGTCTAATTTAAGCTTAACTAGTTATGTAGTCATATTCCCTGATACCCATTCAGGTCATAATCATTTGTTTCATTCATGACAGAGTGATTTCCAAAGTACAGAAATTGTATCTCTTAGAATCACATTGAGCATGCACAGAAGCAAATTTCAGCTTACATAAAGTTAAGAAACACTAGTAGTTGATTTATTATTAGTTGTAATATATCTTCTATGGGCCCGTAGCCTTATCAAAACTAGCACTGACAATTCCTGAAGATATCTGGGGCTCTTGGCATGCTGAGTTGGTCCTGTACTTCCAGGTTCATGCTGGTACCTTTGTGGATCATCATGTCTGTCATATGGACCTTACTCAAATGTGATGGCAAACAGCACATAGCACACAGCTCAGGGACCCTTGAGGGGACTAGTGTAGAGTCAGGGCTTTGAAGTGGAGGCTTGCTTGAAAAGAACTGTGATCTCTTAGGATCAGTTGCCCCTCATTTCCAAGCAGTGCTTGGAGGGCTTTGGGCCCCCTTGGTTGGGTTCAATCCTTGACCTGTGTTGTCTGTAAGTTGCTGTAGATACACAGCTGTAGCAGTAACATTGTTCTTTAATCCAGGAGTTGCCTTTGATCTTCAGCCCTTCATTCTCACTCTTGGGGTCTCTTTTTTGCAGAAGGTGAGCAGTGGCCAGGCTTCCTGTTTATAGCCTCCCTCTGTCCAGTGGTAAACCTCAGGGTTTTTGGATGAAGGTCTTTGGATGTGTGCCTCCTTGGTGCCCTTTCATGGTCTTGCTAATGGAACAGGATTTGGGTTCGTAATTTAGAATTGCCTGTCACAGCCCCGCTGTCATGGCTGAACTTCCTTCCCCACCCCACCCTTCATCCCAGATAGAGAGATAATGCTTATTGTTGAGTGATTCAAGGTACTGTAGACATCTTCCAGCTGGAGTGGATAGAGTTTGAGGATAGTGGATAGGGTTTGAGAATGAGCACAGTACATGCCTAGTGAGATCTTACAGCTGATGGTCTGCCAGCTGATGGCCTGGGATCCTTAAAGACCATGCAATGTCCTCCGTACTTCTCAGTGCCAATTGTCAGGGGATTTTCGGCTGCTACATGCCTCCCAACTAACAACTATTAAGTCCTGTTTGTTCTATAGTGTTTCTCAAATTCTTTCTCCTTATTTTCCTCAATGCTATCCTGATAATAGCTTTATACATCTTATAAAATGCTTTATGGTTTGCAGAGCACTTGAATGTGCTTTATCTTATCTGATCCTCAGATCAGCTCTGATTGATAGCCAGGTTAGTTATTTTTATCCTGATTTTGTGGATGAGGAAACTGAAGCACAATCCAAGACCACACAACTGGTAAATGGTGGAACCACATTTAAACCCGTGTATCGTGATGCCAGAGCCCATGCTTTTAAGCACTGTAGTAACTTGCTTATATACACTAAACTTTCTATCTTTATCTCCCACTACTGTTTTTAATCCTCTTATAGTTCAGCCTTCTTGGTTGGCTTCCCAACTCAGAGTTTGCCCTTATTTCCTGCCTTTGGTCACACTGTTCCTTCTACCTGTGCCTGTCGAAATTCTGCCCATTCTTCAGTGCCTAATTCAGTGTCTTCTTTTTCATAAAACTTTGTATTAGTCCTCCAAGCCCAAAAGAATTCCCCTCTCCTCTAATAGCATTTTATTTGTATGTCATTGTCTTACATCATAATTATATTTGACTTATCTTCTTATCACATTATAAGTTGCGTGAGGACAGGATGGTGTTTTATTTATCCCTTTATCATTTGTAGCAACTAACTACAGTGCTTTGTACATGGTCAAGTAAATATAAAACAAATTATATCAAGTGATATTTTTTACTGGGTCAGAATCAGAGCCTCTGATGGTGGCAAGAGGTGATTTGGGAGAGCTTGATACTATCTCTTACAACATCTATCTAATAAGATTAGGAAGGTATATTTGAGAGACTCTATCTTCAGTTTGCTCCCCCTCCTAGGATACTTTAATTCATTAAAGATCTTATCTAAGTTGTGACAAACAGCACTTTGTTCATCTTAAGATAATTTCATTCCAATGTTCCATATTTTTAGTAGTCTCTAGTAATTGATAGTAGTAATTGAATTTCCTGGCAAACAAAAGAAGACCTAAATTTTAGGTATCAAAATTATTTTTATTTTACACTTTAAGATTTCTTTTATAATGTATTAAAAAGTAAAAGTACTTTTAAACATTTATGCCCAGCTTCAACAGCATTTTAATTTTTTTGGTAACTGATAATTAAGATAATTTGTTGAACTATAAGATTGATATAATAAGTTTGAAATTTCACTTGAATCTGAACTGATTGGAGGGCTTTTATCTATTTAATTGTTTCCCTTCCCCATACCCATTTCTTTAATAAGTGGATTATGTAAAAACAGCTTGACACCTTGTTACCAGTAACATCTTAGTTTTATCTACAAGTTTGGAGATTTTACACTACCTTTTTGAGACAGAAACATGTATAAATTTCCACAGAGTAACAGTGGAACAGTGTTAACAGTGCTATCTTGCAATGCAATTTATCATTAAATCAAAGTTTGAAGTAGCCGCTTTTAAAAGGACTTTAAAAATGTATTCCTGATTAAGGAAGTTTTCCTGATCACTTTTATTCCTGTTTTCTTAACATGCTTTTTATTTTATTTCATTGTTGGTAGCTAGGTCATGCACTGTGACAGTTTTATAGTGGCTATCTTATTTGCATAGGTTTTTGGAGAACATATGATGGAATTTTAGGACATTGTCCTCAAAGACTTATTACATTCAGATTAGCTATTTAAAACTATTTTGTATTTGTGGTTGTGGTGCCAGATAACAAGGTCTAAATTAATATATTTTAGCATTTGTGAATTGAGTAGTTTGCAAGAGACAATGTAGGGAAGAAATTTCTCTAGGAGAAAGAAAAGGAAGCAATTGTTGATTCGGGTGTCAAGCTGCCAGTTACTGGCTATTGACTTTGGGCTAGGCACTTAAGTAGCAATTTGATATCCTTATTTGAAGACTATGGGGTTAGTGGAAAGGTTTTCAATAGCACTAGGATTTTGTCATTTTGTAATTAGTTTTTCTGTGTGCTCTTTTCATACCCAACCATAGTTTTTCTGGATCATTAAATTATCACATTGATTCTATCACATTAATTCTTTTGTTCTTAATTTACTTAAAGAACACATTTTTACCCCTTGTGGGATTACTGGTAAATATAACCTTGAATTTCTTTTTTTCCCCAATAGATGCAATATAGGAATGTACTTATATTCTCCTTAATTTAGAAATTCATTTTAAAATAAAAGATGTATTTACCCCATAATAACGGAAAGGTTTTTTTTTGTTTGTTTGTTTTGTTTTTTTTTAGGTTTTCTTTTTTTGAGTGCTTGGTTGTTTGGAGCTTAGTTGTTTTTTTGGTGGGTTGCGTGAGAGGTTTCTAAAATAGTGCTTTTAAGCATTTTCCACAGCCTCCATGGGTAGTTTGTTTTAAAAAGTACTTTTTCCCCCCAACTTAGTCTTAAGTAGAATTTTTCTTCTAAAATTGAACAGTGGAGTCAATTATTTTATTTGTCCACCCTCCCCCCGCCTGGGGTATTGTTTCTTTAACTGGTGTTAGTTAATACCAGTTATGTGTCCATGAATGTATTGTGAGAGTTCTCACATTTTCTATGAGATTTAGAATTTGGGGTTTTACTATCAACGATAATCTTGAGAAGGTAATATAAGCTTTTTCTGGGCCATCTGAATCATTTGCCATGTAACTAGATACTACCACATGGTAAAATTAGTGCTGGTGTTTATTATTGTGTTCATGGTAATGTGAAGGCCAACTACTTCATATTATCTGAAGTGTATGAAGCTTTCACTGAGATTCAAATAACAAACAGTGCTAGGAGCATCCTTGCTTGCCACACCCAAAAGAACCTGCATTATAGAGATAACATTCAAGTTGTAGGCAGATGACAGATTCCATTTTTTAATAGAGCAACTTGTAACAATCATTAGAAGTAAGTATATCAGTAAGTACAAAAAGAATTTTCTATACCTGCTTCTAGTGATAATTGAATAAGGCACACATATAATGCAGAATTCAATATGGTTGTGATACCAACCATATCTTTAAGTGACTTCCTTAAATTAGTGTTCAAGGACTGCTTGTTAGTGGTTTTGTTTGGTACGAGGTCTGATTATCCTTAACTGATTAAGGAAGCCGTGAGGTTATCAGTACTGTTTTGTACAGTGCATTTAGGTGAATAGGTATTCTTTTCATTAGAATGATTAAAGTAAAAACAAAAACAGAAAGAGATTAAATATATCATCAAACTCAAAGCTTTGTTGGTGTTGACATTTTAGCAGAAAACCATTGTTCATTATGCCATATTTTTTACTGTTAATTTGAATTTAATTGGTTATGTAGTTATTTTTGTAGTTAATTTATAAATTTGTTTTGGCTTTGTCTTTTTATCAGGGTAATGATAAGTTTTGTATGTATTAAAATAACATATTAAAAGTGGTTTAAGTTGGCATTAGGAGTATAAGAACACATTTTTCCCTTAAAAGTTGTTTATCTAGTACTTGGTTTAAGAAACCTCAGTCTATGATACTGAACATTACTGTATCATAATCATGGTGGCTGACCTTCAACTAGATGTTTTCTATTTCATTTTCTATGGGTTGCTTAAAATTGTGACTTTTCTCCTTTTCTGTCATTAAAACAATTAATTTCTCTAATACATGGCTACCTAAAATCATGACATAATCCACTGATCTGTGTGTGGGTAGTTGGATATTTCGCCTCCATTATTTTTTGGGGATTATCATATATCCTTGGCTAATTTTTCTTTTTTTTTTATATTGAAAGATTTCTCACTTGGTCTCAGGTGATCCACCCACCTTGGCCTCCCAAAGTGCTGGGATTACAGGTGTGAGCCACTGCGCCTGACTGAGAATCTTTATATTTGGGTGGGCCTATAGTCTCTCTTCACTGTCAGATTTTCTAATTGTTTAAATGAAAAATTTCATGTTTCTATTACATAGTACATATCTATTTCATCTAAACTAAATCTGTCTTGCTGACATATCTAGACATCTTAGTACTTGGTGTTACCACATCATGATTGCCATAGACATAAATGTCTCTTTAGTCCAAAATGATGGGTCTTTTAAGCTTGTTCATTCAAACGATATTACTGAAAGACTGGTAAATTCAAGAGGTTGTAGTAGGCACTATTGGAATACTGATGAAATGAATGAGACAGTCTGTGTTCTTAGCAGAGGAGCTTAGAAATTTTAATCTAGTCACCGAATCCTTGAAACTAATTTGAGCTTTGCTGTGTGTTGACATTGTTGTATCTATACCCAGAATTGCAGACTCATTGATTACAGAGGGGCTTTTGCATTTAATAAACATTCATTCAGTAAGCATTTACTAAGCACATACATTTGTTCCTGGTTGATTTTTATCTTCTTTAATTTGTCTCTTAGCCATTATGATGACCCAGATATCTTGCCTTGGAGTGTTCAGAATAATAGGGTAGAATCTGTAGGACAAGGTTCACAGACAGCTATTTCTAAACAATGCTTCTTGGAGGTAACAATTTGAAGAATATTGTTATAGGATAATTATAATTATAGGTAAACTTCCTAAATCTGGAAACCTTAGAACGTGTCATATTCTAGAACCATAAAAATAGTGCTGCTTTAAAGCAAAAGCAGAATTAGATAGAGGGAGATGTCCAGAAGAGATGCAAGACCAATGACAGCCTTGGCCAACCCTGTGGGATCTGTGCAATCGGAATGACTCTTTTGCCAACCAGTTGTCCCTAGTTGGGCTGAAATGACCAGGCCTTTGTACTCTCACACTGATCAATCAGTGGATGGGAGATGCCAAGCATGACCTCGGTCTAGGAAGTTTACTGCAGATAAAACAGACCCTAAAGGGTGTGATAGCTGAAATGCTGATATCTGTCAGCCAACAGAATTCTTAGTAACCAAGGCAACATGTTGGGTGATCTTCACAAATGGGTGATCTGGGCTGCATACATCATAGTGTTCACCCTAGGCAGTAAACTGTGACAATTACCTTGATGACAGGATTGCTTATTCAGTGTTCTTTTTCATTTTCTACCTCTGGATCATGAGTAGCCTAATTTAGGATGCTAATATGTGGTGGATTAGGTATGAGTAATTTTCCCCTTACTACTTTCAACTTAGGTGTTAATATTTGGTAACTCTAATAATAAAGTGACTATAACCCTTGGTTTACCCAGGTTAGTCCTGTTTGCCTAGAAATACCCAGTTTAAGCCTGTTGAAAATCAGTTAGCTTAGGAGAAATACCTAATGTAAATGATGAGTTAATGGGTGCAGCACACCAACATGGCACATGTATACATATGTAACAAACCTGCACGTTGTGCACATGTACCCTAGAACTTAAAGTATAAAAAACCCCAAAAAACAACAAAAAAACTATCTTCTCAACTAGTACGGAGACTAGATTAAAAAAAATCAGTTAGCATCTAACACCTGTTAATTATTTTTAGTAACTCCTCACAGTCTCAGAAGTATCCCAGTTTGTATCCCAATACAAGATAAACTGTATTGTCATTCTACTTAGTAATCTTTTAAATTTGCGTGCATATTTATTCTTTAAGCATTTTTCTGACCTGTCTAATGAATAGAATGTTCTGTTTTCCATTTTTTAAGAGGCAGAAATGGTCTTCTGGATTAGCTTTGTATTTTTGCTTTAGTTGACCCTAAAACAAATGTGTTTTATCTTTATCAAATTTTTCATCATCAAGCTTTAAAATATTGTGAAATCACAACATATTCTATCAAGTATACTATGACTGAAATTACTGGATGTTTTATTTATTTCTGTCTCCCACTGTTACAATTGTGTCTATAATGACTTTTATTTCCCTGGTTTATTTTATAGCTTAGTCACAAATATTTATGTTCTTATTTATCTTTCTGCTCAGAGACTCTGGGACCTGAGCTGTTTCCCTGATGGAGTCGATCATTTTCCAGAAGGATATTCCGACCTATTCAAATCTAGGTCCTGAGGAAACACAAGTTGCTTAGAAATAGACAGTTTTAAATCTGCTTTTACAGAAATCCATAATGGAAAGAAGAAAATTTAATTTTATCCCAGATAGGTTTAATAACTTGCAGATCTACTTTGTTCACAGATAAACTCTAAAACTAATTAAAGCTTCTGAAAAATGTCTAGGGACAGAAGAAACTGAGATTCTTAGTGATTCCTTTAATCTACCAGGAGGTAACAGGCTGTCACCTTAAGTCATACTTTTTCGTTTTCTTTTTTTTTTTTTCTCATTTTGTCTCCCAGGCTGGAATGCAGTGGTGTGATCTTGGCTCACTGCAGCCTCTGCCTCCTGGGTTCAAGTGATTCTCCTGCCTCAGCCTCCCAAGTAGCTGGGTTTACAGGCATGCACCACCACACCTGGCAAATTTTTTGTATTTTTAGTAGAGATGGGGTTTCGCCATGTTGGCCAGGCTGGTTTCGAACTTCTGGCCTCAAGTGATCCGCCCACCTCAGCCTCTGAAAGTGCTGGGATTACAGGCCTGAACCATCACACCGGCTTCTTTTTCTTAATTGTTTCTCTGCCCTCTTTTCACTATTTTTCTGGTCTATAGTTGTGGCTGAATGTTAGATAGGGAACAGGGTTCACTGGTGGACTCAATTTTACCCATTTCTAATTGCTTAGCAAGAGGAGTCACCTGCTGATTTTAATATGAAGTTTAGTATTATGTAATGGACAATATCTTTAACAGATGGTGCACTGCCAGTGATGTAGAACTTCTTAATCATGCTCCCTTTACAAAAGAAGAACACTATTAGAAAGCTATGGTATGATTTTATGCTTGATCTTCAACAAGTGAGAAGTTGATAAGTCCAATATACAGTCAGCCATCTGGCATTCCACATATGTTTTCACTGACTTGGGAGATCATGGAGTTATACAAAGCAGGAGTAGCACAATATAAGAAAATGGCATGTTATAGAAATATTTATTTCTTTTATTTTAGTTATCTATACTATTGATCAGCAAAAAGTTTATCAGAAATTTTCATTTTATTCAGCTATCTGAGTTTAGAAAGAAGTAATTCAGATGGTATTTACTTTTTTTTGCCCAATCAAAGCTGCTGGGCATTGAGGAACTGTTTCAGAGTAGGCATAGTTTTTTCCTTCACATGAGGTCAAAGCCACTAACCACTGAATTAAACATTTGCTGAGCTTGGTTTGCAGCACTTTGATTGATATAGATTCCTTCTTGCAACTTCTTTGAGCCTCCGAAACTTACTGTGTCATTATAGACCCCAACTGCCTTTAAAAGATAGGAATTTCAACATCCTACAATTTAGTCATCATTTGGATGAATGACTTAAATTATTATATATTTTAGGAATATTCATTTTTTATACTACCTGAGCTAAACTGTCTGTGTGAAATTATTATCTTATGACATATACACTATTTAATATATTGAATTTGAGAAAGTTGGTTCCATGTATCAAATAGCTGAGTAGAAAGTAGAAAAAGACTTAATCCAGTTGCTGAGAATGGGGCAGAAAAAAAAATGTGATTTCTAAATCCAAAGAAACTAGCTCCCATTATCTAATTTATCCTTTCAAACTAAAAATATGTTAAATACTGTCAGTGTGCCGGGTAAGTAAGTGCTAAGCACTGACACTCCCCCTCCTTGTCCTTGTGGACCTCAGGCTGATCCTCTTTGTTCCCAGCCTGGCTCACTGTCACTCTCTCCAGCATTCCTGTCAGTGTCCACATGGATGGTCTTTTCAATATTCTGGCTTCTCAGCTTCTTATCCTTTTCTTCTCTGGTGATCTTATCCTCCATCTTACATCAGCTTTTCATTCTTACAGCCATACTCTTGTCATTAGCAATAGCAGTGGTCTCTCCATAATCTCAGTTTGAAGCATCCTCAACTCTGATTAGCGCTTTGAATCTGTCTCTAGCTCACTGCTTCTAGTACCTCCATTCCAATAATCTTTTGACCTTATTGAGTCTTAAAAGCCATGGATTTTACCACCTTGTTGCTGTCTTTCATTTCCCTGATTACCTTTCTTTCCTTTATATCCAGTTTGAATTTCATGTCAATATTTGCTTGGCAAAATCTAATTCTAGTTAAATCCATCTCTCTGTGTGAATCCTGAGCTGAATGTCACTGGAGCAAAACATGCCATCATGCAACTGATCTTTAAGTTCAAGGCTGGGAAGTTCCAGGGCACTCATGTTGCCTGCCATCATGCCACATGTTCCAGGTCCATTCGGTCTTCCATTCTCCCGGATGACTATTTCATACTTTTTTTCCCCCTCCTCAAAACAGCTTCCCCCATCCTTATTCTTAGGTAATAATTTAGTTTTGCATTTTACTGAAAGGATAGATGCCACTAATAAGAACTTGGATAAGCTCTTATCACTGCATATATCCATGTACCACCATCAATGCCCATATGCCTTCTTTCCTCCTGCACTCTGAAAGAATGTAAGGGTTCCTATCAACCCCTCCACACTAGATCCCTTGTTCTCTTGTCACCTTTTCAAAGATACAGTTCCAGTTATTATTTCTTCTCTCCATTTTATTAATTTTCTCAAAATAATCTTCTCTTCTCTACTGATCATTCCCATCAGCCTGCAAATATGCTGTTATTTTTTCCATCTTAAAAACCTCTCTTGCCGGGCACAGTGGCTCACGCCTGTAATCCCAGCACTTTGGGAGGCTGAGGTGGGTGGATCACCTGAGGTCAGGAGTTCCAGACAAGCCTGGCCAACATGGTGAAACCCCATCTCTACTAAAATACAAAAATTAGCCGGGCGTAGTCGTGGGCGCCTGTAATCCCAGCTACTTGGGAGGCTGAGGCAGGAGAATCACTTGAACCCAGAAGGTAGAGGGTGCAGTGAGTGGAGATTGTGCCACTGCATTCCAGCCGGGTGACAGAGCGAGACTCCATCTCAAAACCAAAAAAAACCAAAACTCTCTTGACCCCATATTCACCTCTAGTGACTGTTCCCTTTCTCTTCTCTTCTCTCTCTCTTTTTTTCTTTTTTTAAGACAGAATTCACTCTGTTGCCCAGGGTGGAGTGCAGTGGTGCCATCTCAGCTCACTGCAGCCTTGACCTCCTGGGTTCAAGTGATCCTCCCACCTTAGCCTCCTGAGTAGCTGGGACTACAGGCACGTGCCACCACCCCCGGCTGATTTTTTTATTGTATTTTTTGTAGAGATGGGGTTTTGCCATGGGGTCTCGAACTCCTGGGCTCAAGTGATTCTCCAAAAGTGGTGGGATTACAGGTGTGAGCCATAGCACCTGGCTTCTTCTCTCCTTTATAGCAGTGTTTCTCTGCTTCTATTCTCTATTCTCACTTGAAGTCACTGCAATTAAGCTTTTTTTTTTCCTCTTCTCTCTCTCTTACTTTGCAGAAACGGTCATGTTAAGGTCACCAATGATAAAATCCTCAGCCCTCATCTCACTTTTTAATAGCAGTATAGACACAAGTTAATCACTCTTTTCTTGGAAACACTTCCTTTTGGGAGAGCACATTCTCCTCCTGGTTTTCCTCCAAACTCTGGCTTGTTTTCCTTCTCAACTTGGCTGATTATGTCTCACCTGCTTGTCTTGTTAACATTGGAGTATCCAGGCTACAATCTTAGATCTCTTCTTTTCTCTCCATTTAAATTTGCTAGGTAATCTTATCCCATCCCTTGTTATTAAATGCTGTCTTTATGCTGAAGACTTCCAACTTCTATCCAACAGTCTAATTGATAGCTCTACCTGAATATCTGAGGGCAACTCAAAGTAAACATCTTCAAACCTGAGCTGCTGATCTCTCACTGAACATGCTTCTTCACAGTTTTCGCTTTCTCAGTTACTGGGAACTCTGTCCTTCAGGTTACCCAGGCCAAAAGACTTTGAATCATCCTCAGTATTGCTGTGACTCATACTGCACATCCATTTCATCAGCAGATCCTTTTAGCTCTATCTTTAGAATATATCCAGAGTCTCACACCATTTCTCCACCTTCTCTGCTATTATGCGTTGTTATCTCTTACTGGGATTATTGCAGTATCAGATAATCAATCTTGCTGTGTCCACCCTTGCTATTGACAGGCTGTTCACCAAATACGAGTCAGAGGGATCCTGTTGAAATGCAGCTCAGAGAATGGCATGACCTTACTCAAGAACTTCCTGTTTTTCTCACTCACCTGCTCTCTGACTCGCTCTCACAGTCAAAGAGGGTTTACAATGTCCTCCAGGGCCCTGCCTGATCTCTGTCGTCTCCCCATTCCATCCTATAACTCCTTGACTTGATCTCCTACTACTCTTTCTTTTACTCTAGACCAGGCAATCTGGACTCCTTGCCCTTCCTCTGATGTATTAAACATTTTCTTACCCCATGGTTCTTGTACTTGATGGTCGCTCTGCCCAGAATATTTATTCTCTCAGATACATGCATGGTACACATCCTCATTTATTTAAACCCTTTGCTTAACTGTCACCTCTCAGTGGGGTCTTCCCAATGTCCTTAAAAATCATAGTAGTTTCCCTCCCTCCGTCACCTACTCCCCTGGTTCATCATCTAACAAACTAAATATTTCCTTCGTTTATTTTGTTTTTATTGCATTTCTTGTGACTAGACTGTAAGCTTCATGAGGATGTGAATGTTTTCGTTTTGTTTGCTGCTGTTAGGAAAGTGTCTGTATAATATTAAGTACTTTAAAAGCATTTGTTGAATAAATGTATGAATTATTGTAGTCTTTTAAGTGTTATAATTTTTCTATTACACATAAGAAATGGAGCCTTAGAGTGTTTAGTAATCTGTGGAGATAACACTTAAACCCAGGTCTGTCTTGCCTCATAGCACAGTCACTTCGTGTATTTTTTCATCTATCAGGACACTTACAGGGTAGTACAGGAACTTTACATTGGATGAATTGCATTATAAGATAGAGGAAGTCATCAATATTGTGTGTCTTATTTGTGCTCTTCTCCTCAATCAGTATCTGGGAGAAAATAGAAACCGATTTTTGACAGTTCATGTTGAAGCACTTTTTGCTACATCACAGAAACTTGTCAGAGAGACTTGTTAAACTGTTTCCTCAAACCAAACATGTTTGGGGTAAGAGAGTTCTGAGAAACTCATTTTTTTCTGCTTTCTATTGGCAACAAGGCTATATTTCTTACCGAGATGAAAAATATCTAAATCCCATGAACTAGCAAGGAATCAATAAGAATGCTGCTAGTTTGGTTAAGGTGGTTCAGGTATTCCAGGGCTGTTAATTCCATGGGAGACAGCTGGAATTTACGTTTATTTTCTACCACTGAGTTGTTGGTTCAATGGAATCATAGATTTTCAAAGATTATCAAGCTACTCACAGTCAAATAGGGAATTGATGAGGAATAGAGGTCACAGTTTCAGAAGATAGTCACAGATCATGATGAGTATGAATCATGCTTTCAGTTTTTGCAGCTGCTTATAGCCTGGCAAACTACAGGATGTGTCTGGTCGGCATTTCCCAACACCTGCCCCATGTTTCGTTCGTGTTCAAAGGAAATGATTGAGCTAAAAGTGAATTCTGTATATGAAAAAGAACTGGTATCCTTGGATTATGGAAGTGAAATATGAATACCAGGTTTCTCCCAAAACATTTGGTTACATGGCCAGACTGTGGCTATTGTCTTTGTCCACCCAGAATCCTGAAATTATAATTTCTAATGAAATTCTGGCATGAGCTCAGAGGTGGTGAAACGTCAAGTGAGAATTGAATTATATGCTAATAAAATTTTACCTAGTGGTTTGAATGGATTGTCTAAAGGGTTTATCAAACTTCTGTAATTTGAAGAGTCTCAAACTCCAAAATCTGCCTCCTTGTTGGTGGGCACAGCTCTTTTAACTGGCAGAGATTATTTGCTGCTGGGCTTTTGGAGTGTCCTGCAGGCACAGGTGTTGGCAAGGATTTGATCAGTTTATGCACAGATTTTGGGGCTCCTGCATGCTGTGCCCTTCTTTTAGGGATTTAGTCTTTCAATTTTCAACCACTGGTAGCCCCAGACTATTTTCTGACACCTCAGATCAACCAGACTGAGTCTATTTGTTTGAATTTTAGCTGTCCCAACTCATAGACTGGGGAGTCCTTTTGCAGGACAAGCCTTATGAACGTCATGGTCGCTTAATTTCTTTCAAGAGTCAAGACTCCAGTTTATGCCTACTTTTGGCCCTTCAATGCCTTTAAATAGTTGTTTATTTTATTTTGCCCAGAGTTTATAATCATTAAATGTGGAAAGGACAATCTGAAAAAGGCAACTCTGACATTACATTCAGAACCTCAGTAAGATATTTTGTATAGTTTTTTTCATTATTATTCAATTTAAAATACCACTTTCTAATTTTCATTATAGTTTCTTCTTTGAGCTGTGAGTTATTTAGCTATATATTAAAAAAAATTTCTAGCCAGGCCCGGTAGCTCACGCCTGTAATCCCAGTCCTGTGGGAAGCCGAGGCAGGTGGATCACCTGAGGTCAGGAGTTCGAGACCAGCCTGGCCAACATGGTGAAACCCCATCTCTCCTAAAAATACAAAAATTATCTGGGCGTAGTGGTGGGCGCCTATAATCCCAGCTACTCGGGTGGCTGAGGCAGGAGAGTGGCTTGAACTCAGGAGTCAGAGGTTGCAGTGAGCTGAGATTGCGCCGTTGCACTCTAGCCTGGGTGACAAGAGCAAAACTCCATCTCAAAAAAAAAAAAAAATAATTCTAACGTAAGAATTTTTGAATGATCTTTTTATTGATTTCTAACTTAATTACACTATGGTCAGAGAATATATGTAATTTTAATCTTTTAAAATTTGTTGAGATTGGATTTGTAGTCCAGTATATGGTCAATTGATGTCAGTGTTTTCTGTTTACTTGAAAAGGATTTGTATTCTTTGCTCTTGGGTGCAGTGTCCTTTGTATGTCAGTTAGGCCATGTTTGTTGAACATGTTTAAATCATCTCTATTTTTTACACTCCCTCCTTTTTTTTTGGTATGCCTTTTTTGTCAGTTATTAAGACTAGTACATTAAAAAATCATCTCCCACTATGTGGTGAATTTGTCCATTTAGTTGTGTTGCTTTTTTCCATTTGTTTGGAGCCCATTGTTAGATAAGTATAGATTTAGAATTATTTATTTCTTGTGAATTGAACCCTTTAACACTATGCATTTTCCCTCTTTATCTCTGGTATGTTTTTTTCCTGAAAGTCTACTTTGCCTGCTATTAATATAGTGGCATCAACTTTCTTTTGGTTAGGTTTTTTATTGTCTATTTTATCCTTTTTTTTTTTTTTAACTTTCTCTGTCTTTAGAGTTTGTGTTTCCTTTCAAATAGTTGGGTTTTCCTTTCTTTTATACTAGTGTGACAGTTTTTATTTTCATTGAAACATTAGATTACTTACAATTAATACAATTATTAATTGGATTTAAATAATTCACCTTACTATTTTTTTTTTTTTTAATAGAGACAGGGTTTCACTATGTTGGCCAGGTTGGTGTTGAACTCCTGGTCTCAAGTAATCCTCTTGCCTTGGCCCCACAAAGTGCTAGGATTACAGGTGTGAGCCACTGTGGCTAGCCATACTCTTTATTTTCTGTTTCCTCTACCTGTTCTATACTTCTCCATCCCATTATTAGTTTACTGAATTTTTAAATGTATTATGCATGACATTACTCTCATTTGCCACATTACCTTTTTTTTCTTTTCTATTTTAAGGAAAAGATAGAGTTTTTAATACCCCATTGTGTGAACAAGGAATCGTTGGATTTGGAATTGGAATTGCGGTCACTGGAGCTACTGCCATTGCGGAAATTCAGTTTGCAGATTATATTTTTCCTGCATTTGATCAGGTAAGTGAAGGAATATTTCTAAGGTTGTTCAGTCATTGAAATATTAAAGTATTGCCGCTACCCTTCCACCCACCCTTACCTGCATTCTAAACATTTTATTATCCTTTTACTAATGTATTACAATTAGAATTTTGTTATGAGCATATATTTAAAGATCTAATAGAATAGTTTAAGCAAATAGATTGGGGTTGGGTGAAGTGGCTCACATCTGCAATCCCAGCACTTTGGGAGGCCAGGGTGGGAGGATCACTTGAGGCCAAGAGTTCAACACCATCCTGGGCAACATAATGATAATGAGAACCCGTATCTACAAAAACTACAAAAATTAGCCCAGTGTGGTGGCACATACCTGTCATCCCAGTTACTCTGGAGGCTGAGGCGGGAGGATAACTTAAACCAGGAGTCCGAGGCTACATTGAACTGTGATCGTGGCACTGCACTCCCTGGGTGACAGAACGAGACCCTTTCTCAAAAAGAAAGAAAGAGAGAAAGAAAGAAAGAGAGCGAGAGGGGAGAGGGAAGAAGGGAGCGGGGAGAGAGGAGAGAAGAGAGAAATGGAAAGACAAGACCCTGTCTCAAAAAGAAAAGGAAGGAAGGAGGGAGGGAGGGAGGGAAGGAAGAAAAGGAAGGAAGGAAAGGAGGGAGGGAGGGAGGGAGGGACGAGATCCTGTTTCAAGAAAGAAAGGAAAGGAGGGAGGGAAAAGCTCATTGTGCTATGGGAAAGGAAGGCAGGAAGGAAAGGAGGGAGGGAAGAAGGAAGGAAGGAAGGGAAAGACTCATTGTGCCATGGGAAAGGAAGCAGGAAAGGAAGGAAGGAAGGAGGGAGGGAAGGAGAGAAGGAAGGAAAGGAGGGAGGGAGGGACGAGACCCTGTCTTAAGAAAGAAAGGAAGGGAGGGAAAGACTGTGCTATGGGAAAGAAAGGCAGGCAGGAAGGAAGGAAGAGGGGGAGGGAGGCAGGGAGGGAGGGAAAGACTCATTGTGCCATGGGAAGGGAAGGAAAGAAGGGAGGGAGGGAGGGAGGGAGGGAGGAAGAAAGGAAGGAGATTGGAAGGGAAGGACTCATTGTGCCATGCCCTGTCTTTCTGCCCCTCAGATTGTTAATGAAGCTGCCAAGTATCGCTATCGCTCTGGGGATCTTTTTAACTGTGGAAGCCTCACTATCCGGTCCCCTTGGGGCTGTGTTGGCCATGGGGCTCTCTATCATTCTCAGAGTCCTGAAGCATTTTTTGCCCATTGCCCAGGAATCAAGGTATGTTCATTTATGTACTTTATTTGATTTCTATTTGATGTGTCCATTTTGGTTCATTCTATTAATATCTATGCTTATCTAGAGGAAAGAAAACAAACAGGATTCTTGGAATTTATGTGAACTTAACTGTATTTAAGAAAGGGAGGTTAGCAGTTCTTTTAAGTATGCTATCCAATGCCCAGTTTTACAGAAAGTTCTTTTTGAAGGAGGACTGGTTTTATAAACTCTGGCATTGATTAATTTTATAGACTTCAAAGAGTAAGACCAAGAACATAGTTGGTTTACCTCCTCTCTCTTTCAAAGCTTTATATTTCTTTCTAACTTAAGTCTTTCTCACTTAACTGATGATGGGGTGATTTTAATAAATCTTCTGTTTAGTCTCTATTTACTTCAAAGTCACAGGGATAAGACTTTTGCTTTTAATCTATTTCTTACTTGTTAAAAAGACTGAGAGAAGACTGTTACCTAGTTTTTTTTTTTTCTGTTTAAAGTTAGTTAATACTTGCTCAACCAATTAATTTTGAAGCATCTCCTTTTTATAGCCTGTCTTTCACAAAAGCTTAGGTCTTTTGATGGTAAAAATATTTTGAGTATTTTATGTCTTCATTTTTTGTATTATCTTTTCTGTTTCTGTTTACTGAATAAGCTTTTCAGGAGATCATTGTAGAAACCCATAGATGTGTGAATCCAGAGATGTATATTTGTTTTTTGACCACATGAATTGATTATGAGCATGTGTTTATGTTTTATTCTTTTTTTCTTATTTGTTTTTTGTGCCAGATCAAAGTTATAAGCTTATCTTAGTTGAGTAGATGTTGCCTGATTTTTGAATGTGAGCTAGAAGTTGTAGACTGGGAAAGAAGCCATGTGCGAGGCAAGTTATTTTTGTGCTTGAGCTAAACATTAATTCACACTTAATATTTATAACATTATATTGTTTTTAAGAACAGATCTTTTCTGTCTGTCCCCTATCTTCTCTTTTCCTCCTTCATTTTCTTTCTTCCTCTTCCTTTTTCCTTTTTTTTCAGCTGAAATGAAAATATACTTAAAGTACAAAAGGCTAATATGAAGAAAGCAGATGAAGGGAAATTAAAAAGTAGGAACATAAGATAAAGACATTGTGTGATATGGTTATTAATGTGTTCAGAGGCCCAGAACAGAAAATAAAATTTTTTATATAGAAAATAAAATAGTGACATTTTTGCTGCTTTTATTTTTAAAATAAAACCCTTCAATAAAAATGGCATAAAAATGGCTTTGAAAGCCAAATATAGTTTGCCTCAGGGAATCTTGAGTCTTTGTGATAAGTTCAGGTTTATTTTAATAACTCTTCCTATATAATATTTGTCTTTAAACAAGTATTTTATAGTCATTTAATATTAGACAAAGTTTGTGATTTAAGGCAACATGTGATAGAAGTTAAGAGCTTGAGCTTTGGTATCGGTGGGAATCGGGTGAGACTCTTTGATCACGCAAGTCGTGTGACCTTAGTCAAGCACTTGTTCTCTCTCTAAACCTCAGTGTCTATTTCTAAAATGAGGAAAATTATAATAGATACCTAGTGGGGTTGCTATGAACAGATGAATTAATTCACAGAGTGCTTGGCCGAGTTTACACATGTACTTCCTACTGTCATTATCATCTTCCTCATCATCACCGTCATTCTCGAGAAGGTCCTGGAGCCCTTTCCTGTAAGTGGAAGTGTGGACTATCAACACTTTTCTTTTTGCTTTGCTATAACTGGACACTATGGTGCCTGGATCATAAAACTCAGTGGACTCATTTTTCACTTATGAAATGAAGACCATATTTTTTTTCATGGGAAAGGAGATTTTGACATGTTAAAACTGGAGAAGAGAGTTGCATGTACTTTGAAAGTAGAAACAGATTATTAGTAGAAGAGATTTCTTCATAGATAAACACAGGTAGATATTAACAATATTACAGTTTTTTGCTTTGATGAATGATCTTTGCATATTCTTTTTTTTTTATATAAGCAAGTTTAGCTTCTTAAGAGTAGTATCTTAGTTAGTAGAACATGGTAGACATCTGATAAATATCTGTTGAATAAGAGGCATTTTTATTTTTATATAATATGTAAACTTAATAAGTGATAATTAGGCTTAAAATAAATAGCCAAGATCTATTTTTAATTAGTAACAATTGGTTATTTAAATATCAGCCCTTCTTAGAAGTGAGTTTACTGGGATATATTTTTACTAAAATTGTCTTAAAAAAATCTGTTTTTGCAGGTGGTTATACCCAGAAGCCCTTTCCAGGCCAAAGGACTTCTTTTGTCATGCATAGAGGATAAAAATCCTTGTATATTTTTTGAACCTAAAATACTTTACAGGGCAGCAGGTAAAGGTTTTCTTTATTTTATATTTGTGAATATCTTTATATACTTTGTTTTTTTATAGCTCTAAAAGTTCTATCTTTTTTTTCCATATGGTTGATTTATATTTTTCTTGTAGAAAGAATCTTGATTTCTTTTTTGGCATTTAGTTTGTCCTCAGGTGTAAATTTTATGTTTGGGAAAAATTCATCTAGCCATTTTATATTTTGACTATGGAAACAAAGAGGAAATGTGAAGTGGTAGCAACAATAAAGGGACTATGTTTAACCACATAGTAGGTGCTTAGTAAATATGGATTGAACAGAAAAGTAAATGAGCTCATTTTACTAAATAGTATATGTTTCCTTTTAACTAAAGTGACCATAAAGGTCTTCCTTCATTTAAATCGGGATACTTTTGACTGTGAAGGAAGTGCTGTTAACAATGATGCTGTGCCATCAGGTCTATGCTGGGATGACTGTGTAAAGCAAACGGAGATGTTTGGTCATCCTCTTTTTAGCTCAAAATCCTAATTTTATAAACATACATCTGTGACTGCTAATTTCTTCAGTGTAATGGAAATTTTAAATAGCAAACTATTTTTTCTGTCTAAAGCATTTTAATCACTCCTGGAAGCTTCTTCCTCACTCTTCACAATGGATCCATTCTCCCTACACCAAAATCAGCCACTTTCTGATTGCCATCAGATTAGGTGTACATGTGTTTGGGCTTCATATAAATCCATGCACACTGCATATGTTCTTTTGTGTTTGCTTTCTTTTACTCAACCTAATGCTTTTGAGATTCATTCATGTTGTTGCTTGTATCAGTAGTTTATTCACTTTTCTTTGCTGAGTAGTAGTCCATTGTATGAATATCTATTGTTCATTTCTATTACAATAATATTACAATTCTGTACAATATTAGAACATTTCTACTTAGTAAGGAACATGGTCATTATATTGGATGAATATTCAGTGTTCATTTCTATTACAATAATTTCTTACAACTATACAATATTAGAACATTACTACTAAATAATGAACATTGTCATTACATCATATGAATATTTATTGTTCATTGATAGTATTATTACTAAGTAATAATAATTTTTCTTGTTATTCCTATTTTTCTAAGTATTCTAGTTACTAAGGAAAGTAGCTTGCCCCTCTTCATCAAGCTAATTTTTTTTGAATAGCATTAGCATATTACAACTATGTTTCTGGAGCCAGCCTGCCAATAAATGCTTCTTGGCTGTGGGGAAAAGAACACCCAAAAATCTGAGGCATGTACAATATTGTTTAATAAGTAGCATTTCATTGTATGAATAGATCACAATTAATTTATGGCCCATGCAACTGGGCTTCTGTTTCAATGTATCCATTCCTCCGCGATGAGTTTTTCAAAGTGGATGTGTCATTTTACACTTTCATTGGAGATTTTTCAGAGTTCCTATTGCTTTTAAGTTTAAAAACAGATTTTAAATTGACTCTAGATTTATATGGACTCTATTATGGTCTGTATCCCATTATGTAATAAAAATGAATGGAAGAATTTAAAATTTTGAAGTGAATAGGAAAATATCAATGATATACTGTGAATAGCTTTTTGATGAAAAGGATTTCTAATAACTTTGGATATCCTGTGGCTATTATAGTTGTAATGCCAGCCAGCTGTTTTAGCCAATCAGTAAAGAAATTTTGCAGTATTTAATAAATGGCGACTGAGTAAAAAACATTTGAAAAAGTAATATTTACTTCGCTGCAAATTTTGAAACCAGAATTGGTCAGGCAAATAAATTTACAGGATTCTAGCTAAGAGAATGCATTTGAAAAATTTGTCCTAGGCTTGGCCCTGGCAGAGATTATGAAAGACCCTGATGAGGTTCAGCGTTCAAAAGGTTTCCAGAAATTTCCCCATGCTTGATCATGTATCATTTCAAGGATTCTAACTCTGAATCTCTTCTTGACTCCCAGTGGCTCAGTAGAGGTCACAGTGATATTGGCTCTTTCATAGCTAGAAAGCTTCTCTGCAGAAGAAATTAGGATAGGAAAAAAGGGCTAACCACCAAAGTCTTCATATTAGTCTTCTCTAGGTGGTTGTCTAAGTTGTTCTCTGGGCCAGCTGAATAATCATCACTGCTAGCTTATTAGAAATGAAAATTGTCAGTTTTTATCCAAGACTTGCGGCATTAGAACCTCTGGGAGCAGAGCCCAGCTCTCTTTGTGTTAGTAGCCCTATAGGTTATTCCGATCCATGCTCAAGTTTGCGAAACATTGCCTGAGGTCAGTTCTGAAACAATAACTGATGTTGCCTATGTCCATTTATCTTATTTTATTCTTGGTTCTTATATAGAGAGGATGTTTTTGACCTATGGTTTTCTTAGACTTGACCTCTGGTTCAATATCACTAAGACCATATTTTGGTTTCTACTTTTCCTTTTTTTTTTTGGATCTTCTGACCCTGATTCTGTAATTTAGCCCACCCCTTTTAGCCCTGTGTCTCAGATGTACTCAGCTGCACTGGTGGTGTAAACTCCAAATGTACAGTTGTTTGGAATGATATAAAAGGAATGGTGCATTGTGATTCAGCATTTGATTGAGGAGGCCTCTGGAAGACATTCTGTATTGAAGGAATCAAAGAGACAGTTAAAAGAAAGTGCTTTACATTCATTTCAAAGACCAGAGCAGCCTGATAATTTCTAAGTGGTAGTATACTTGCAGTATCCATAAGTAAAAATTTAATAGATTAATTTTTTTCCCCTACATCCCTTCTTTTTAAATTTCATATGTATATTTGGGAATAGTTAAAATTGAGTGGATGAAAAACACAAAATTTTACATTTAAAGTTTTTTAAAAGAGTTCATATTGGGACTCACAATGGTTCATGGATGGACTAATAAATATGGATGTAGAATTATAAATACTGGCTGACATTTATATAAAAATAATTGGGAGTTAATTGGGAGCTATGTTTTTACATAATGGTCCATTAGGTTAATTATGCAGTACGATCGTCCCTCAGTATACTCAGGGGATTTGTTCCAGCCCCTCTACCCCAATACCAAAATCCAGAGCATACTCAAGTCCCATGGCTGGCCTGTGGAACGTGCATGTACAAAAAGTTGGCCCTCCATATATGTGCGTTTCATAGGCCATGAATAGTATATTTTCCACCCACATTTAGTTGAAAAAAATTTGCGTATAAGTGGACCCCTCCAGTTCAAACTGTGTTGTTCAAAGATCAACTGTAATCTTAACCAAATGGAACATAGTCAAGTATAAGTAAGGATACATAAAGAGGTAAGTGAATGCCAAAGCTGGGCTTTTTCCCTAAAGTTATGTTCCAGGTCCTGGACACATTGATCTTCTGCTTTGATGATTCTATAGGGCACTGAGGATGGGAGATAAAGTACAGAGCTCACTTTAGATAGAGACTTTGCTAGGAGCCCTTGATTAAAGCCTGCGGGACCACATCTGCAGTGTGAGGTGCAAACTTTGGAATAGTCTAAGGTAATATTTACAAAATCTATGCATTTAAGACCTCGTATTTTATTTATGGAATGGTATCTTAAACACATAAATACATTTATGAATTATATAACTCCATAAAGTTAGATATGTTAGTTATGCTAATATAAGGCCTTAAGTAATATGGAAATTTATTTTTCTCTAATATAAACGTCTAAGTTGGCAGTCCAGGGCTAGTGTGATAGTTCCTCAGTCATCAAGGTACCGGGCCTCTTCTCTCTGGTTGCTGTGCTGTCTTCAACATGTAGTTTTCAGTTCCTCATCCTAGGTAGCTGCCCCAGCTCCCAATATCACATATGTATTTCAGCTACCAGGAAGGGAGGAGGAGGAAAGGAAAAGGTATTCTCCTTCTCTTTAAGGAATAACATGAAGATTGCACGCATTAAATTTCACTTCCTACGGGTCACATCTAATCATATGGCCATGACCACACCTAACCACAGAAGAGGCTGAGAAAGCTAGACTTTGGCTTAAGTGCCTAACTAAAAATTTTATTATTACACAATGACAGGAAATGGATATTGAGGGACAACTACCAGTCTCTACCATAATTACTTGCATGGTTTCTAAAAGAAGCTATAAATTTTAAGGAGGGAAGAGATCTGTTTGAAATAATTCGGCTGTTTACCCTTTGACTCATAGTCCACTTCTAGGAATCCATTTTGGAGATACATTGTCAAAAATTTGTAGAAAATGTTACTGGTCATTGCAGTGCCCTTTAAATGAACAAGAACTGGAAACAACACATTTGCCCATCACTAGAGGATTTTAGGTTAGTTGAATAAGCTAAGCTCCATCCATCTGATGGGTTACACTGCACTGTTTAAAAGAAGGAGACAGATCTCTTTATATTGTGGTAACAGTCAGGGTTTGATTGGAGACCAAAACTAGAAGAAGCAAAACTGAAAGATATAATAAATATATTCTAAGCATCTGACCATTTGCAGCTGTAAAAACTGGTTAAACAGTCTAAGAAAGATTGTTGCTTCTGTGTTTGATGCTATAACCTGAAGTCCACGGGGAAGACTGTGAGGAAGGGAAGATGGAAATAAAGTAGGGGGGAACAAGAACAAAATAGAACTTGTTACAGTGGATTGGAACTTAGGCCCATCTCTCACCACCTCCAAGACTTAGTGTAGGAAAAACGCTGGCTGCTAGGAGACCAGGCAGGCGACTGTTTGAATAGCCTGTTTATGTGATGTCATGGAGAAGGCCTGGATTAGCAGAAGGAAATGGGTTAGAAATTTTTTTAGATTATATGAAATATTTGGTGTCTAAATGAATTTAAGGAGGGGAAAGGAGAAGGAGGTGTTAAGAATTAGTGTAGAGTAAGATTTTCTTTTCTGGTATTAATGGAGGAATAGTAGATTAGATACCCTGATATAAATGGTGTGTGATTGTGTGTGTGCTGATTTTAAATACATACTGAGCTGGCATGAAAATTAGAACTCTGCAGAGTTCAAAAGCAAAGTGGAGCTCAGAATTCTGGGAGGTAAGTGAATGCCAAAGCTGGCTTTTTCCTTACAGTCATCTTCCAGGTCCTGGACACATTTAACTTTTCTTTGATGATTCCATGGGGGCACTGAGGACAGGAGATAAAGTATAGAGCTCACTTTAGGTAGAGACTTTGCTAGGAGCCCTTGGTTAAAGCCTGTGGGACCCATCCACAGTGTGAGGTGCAAAGGTGGCAGGATGGAAACTTACCTGTCTTTCTCTGTCCTCTTGGAGAAGAAAAAAAAAATCTCTTCTGAGAGTTTTTATCACAAGATGAACCTTATACAGGATTACAATTTGAATATGTGCTAGTAGTGCGGTCTGAAAGCACTGAAGCAGATAATGAAGAGTGATTCTGTGTAGATGGTGTCCATGAAAACTGTTGGAAGGAAACAAAATCCTCTCTGGAGTCACTTCAACTTAGGTGAGCAACAATCCAA
Organism: Hylobates moloch; assembly: GCF_009828535.3. Taxonomy (NCBI): domain Eukaryota; kingdom Metazoa; phylum Chordata; class Mammalia; order Primates; family Hylobatidae; genus Hylobates; species Hylobates moloch. Next base: position 83,758,051 of record NW_026652277.1, on the reverse strand, counting down.
ATACTCCCACGGATAAAGCTCCAAGTAAAAGATAGAATCCCTTTGAGCAGAAACAAGAAAAGGCAGCTATAAACCCATGTAGACTTTAGATATTAAAACTATTTTATAAGAAATGCAAAATGTAGGCCACGCGTGGTAGCTCATGCCTGTGATCCTAGCACTTAGGGAGGCTGAGGTGGGAGGATCGCTTGAGCCCAGGAGTTTGAGACCAGCCTGGGCAATATGGTAAAACCCTGTCTCTACACAAAAAATGCAAAATGTAGCCAGGTGTCATGGCATGTGCCTGTGGTCCTAGCTACTTGGGAAGCTGAGGTGGGAGGATTATCTGCGCCTGGGGAGGCTGAGGCTGCAGTGAGCCATGGTGGCACCACTGCATTCCAGCCTGGTTGACAGTGAGACCTTGTCTCAAAAAAAAAAAAAAAAAAAAAAAAGCAAAACATGGGTTTCATATTAAAAAAAAGGTGACACTTGAGAATACAAGAAGGTGACAGGTAAAGTTGAAGAAAAACAACAGAAGGTTTAAAAAGAAAAATATAATAAAAATCTCCGATGGTTTAAGCCCAGAAATTTATAAACAGATGATGGGAGAATTGATAAACTGGAAGATAAAACCAAAGCAATAAACAGAATATAATCTAGAGAGATAAAGAGAAAGGAAAGAGAGGTTGAATGTAGAGGGATACTGAGAAGGTCTAAATACATCTAAGGAAACAAACATGAGTGTATTTCCTAATAATATTCATCAGCAAAATTTTGCTGACAAAAAAGTGATTCCCTGGCATATTTTTGCCATTTTGCCTCATCAGAACTAAACCAGTGCAGTAGGAAATATTTCAGGGAAGCATCAACTACTTCCTGCTTTTCCCTCCTGTAGTACTATCAAGGTAGAGATGTTATTTTCTCAAGTCTGTAGCAGTAGTCCATATATAATCTCTAAAATAAAGTAGGTAAACGATACTAGGTAAAAGGTTCCTTAGGAAGCTAAAGGTAGGTATCAACAAGTTAACTTGTCAACTTTAAAAATAATTTACCTGTAGTGTATAATTTTAATCTGTATCCATATCATTTATATTACTAAATCCTGTTTAAGAGTGATTCACTTACAGAGGTAAATGCAAGGCTTTTGCTTATGGTTGCAGTGCAGAGCTCTCACTCACTGGTTAACCTGGGCACCTCTGGGTTTCTTCTTTTCCTTGTAGAACATACTCTTTCCATGCTTGCTGCCCTTATCTTACCCAGTGTGGTTCTGAAGGGTCTAACAGTCATCTCATCTGACCTCCATGATCTCAGGACATGGCCATGTGCCTCAATCTCAGCCATTCTGATTTCTTTTCTGATATTTTCTATGTGGAGTCAGAGTTTAACTTTCTATGGGTGGTTTGCCTGGGATGATGGGAGACTGGGGCTTCAAATTACTCTTACTTCTTTAATCTTCCTTTGATTAGTAAGCTTCTTTCACATCTCTCCATTTAATCTCATTTTAAGTTTAACGTACTTTGAGTTTCAGTCTCCTGTAGATTTTACTAATATAATAGGTAATTTTGATGAATACATAATCTTGGCTAGAGAAGAGGTGCCTCTTTTAAGATGAAAATATCCTTCATTAATAGCACAATAAACTGCAGCTGTCATGATTTAACATAGATACTTCTTTTGTCTTACTACGTGAAGTAGGAACCCCCTCTATTTACTCATAATCATATTTCATAAGGTTGCTGAGAGGATTTAAGTGAGATTATCCATGTGTGTACCTGCCTACTCTTTAAGTGCCATTAGAACACTTATGTGCTAGACACTGGGCTGTCTTGTGTAGACATGGGGACTATGTCATGTAATCCTCACAACCAGCATATCAGGTAAATTCTGTCATTATCACCATTTTATAGATGAGGAACCTAAGGATTGGGGAAATGAGACAACTTGCCCAAAGTCACACAACCAGGATTGGGCATATTTGGCACAGATAGTGACTTTAAGAAACTTGCTCAAGCTCACAGAAATAATGAGCGATGGATTTAAGTTTTAAACCAACACATTTTGATACCAGAGGCTGCCGTCTTTCTAATACTACCCTATTTTGCATCCCACCTAATTATTATTGAATGGAGGACATAAATGAAATACAACTTCCTCCAGTGTCCTAGTTTCTTGTCAGGAAATAGCTGTCTAGTTTTTGAAAGTTTCCCACATAGTTAGAATGATCTTATTTTTTATTTTTTCGAGACAGGGTCTCCCTCTGTTGCCCAGGATGGAGTGCAGTGGTGTGATTACAGCTCATGGCATCCTCAACCTCCTGGGCTCAGGTGATTCTCCCACCTCAGCCTTTGAAGCAGCTGGGACCATGGGCATGTGCCACCATGCCTTGCGAATTTTCGTATTTCTCAATTTTTTTTGAGTTTTTGAGGAACTCAATTTTTGAGTTTCTCCATGTTGCCCAGGCTGATAAAATGATCTACTTTTTAACTGAATGGAAATATATACAATTGGCGCTTTTTATCTGTGGGTTCCAGAGCTGTAAGTTTAACCAACCATAGGTTGAAAATATTTGAAAAAATAATTACACTGAACATATACAGGCCTTTTTTCTTGTCATTATTCTCTAAACAATACAGTATAGCAGCCATTTACATAGAATTTACATTGTATTAGGCATTATAAGTAATCTAGATATGATTTTAAGGATAAGGGAGGTTGTGCATAGGTTCTATGCAAATCCTATGCCATTTAGATCAGGGATCTGAGCATCTACGGATTTTTGTATCTTCAGGGAGTCCTGAACCAAACCCCCATGCATACCATGGGATAACTGCACTATTCATAGTCATGCATTAAGGTAGTACATCCCTATGTAGTAAATAGTCCAAGGTTTGAATATATATATTGCATTAATTTCTCCATTGGCATAGGATTAATTTGCTTCTTTGAAAGTTATAAAAACTACATGTCACAGTCTGGTCTGGTTACAGGTAGGGGGTTTGGGAACCTTTGCACCTTGTAATCATTAGTCATTAAGGGACCTAGTCATATGTGCCCAGATAGAGGCAAAGGCAGCTGGGAAATGTAGTCTTCCTGCATTTGGGCGAGAAGAGATGAGGTCGTTTGGCCCCTGTGCAGCATTGCGCCAGTCACAGCTCCTGTTGATCTCTCTGACTCCATCATTTCTGGGCCTGATCTCTCTGACTCCATCATTTCTGGGCCTGTGCTCATAAACTGCTCTCTGTGCAAACCTCTGGGCTGTGGTGACTCTCCCACATATCCAGCCTTTAGAAATAATTTCTTTCAATTCAGCCATAACTTTATAAATTGTACAGATGAAAATGAAAATGTCATATATTCTTTATGCAGCAATTTTCTTGAATTTTATTTCTCCTTATTTTGAATATGCAATCAATATATATAAAACTTTAGGTTTCCTGAACACAGAAGGAGAAAGTAACCTAATAATATTTTTGATTTCCTGATTATTTATTGTAATTATGACATTTGAGTGCAATGAATCTTTTTAGAAATGGAAGAAGGATGTTTAGAAAAGGTAGGTAAGGCAGAACAATCTGGCTGGTGTAAAAATGTAGAAAAGAGTGATGATTCAAAAAGAGAGTGAGTCAGTGTGACATCATCACATATAGGCATCTTGTGAAGAAGATATTCTTTAATGTCTTGGTTTTATTTAATTGAATGACACATGACATCAGTGATATTGAATTAAATATGATTTTCATCTGTGATTCTTCTAGTGGGAAATCAAGACAGACTAAAAGACTAAAATCCTTGTATTGTTTGTCTTGTTTCTAGGATTTCTGGATAATCCAAAAATAGGTAAAAATAGGCCATAATGATATTGAGGAACTTTTTTAGCAGATGTACTAACTGTATATGAATTCATATATTTTGAAGAGACAAACATTATTTAAAGTAGCTTTTTAATGGTAGAAGACTTAAAATATTTTTGACAAGTATCAGTGTACCTAAAGAGAGAAATTAATATCTTGTATTTTACATTAAGCAGATTAATTTGTGCCGGTTAGTGTATTTAATACTAGGTACACTCACAAGAGTAAGTTGGATCCATTAGTGGGAGAAATTGAATTCATTTGTTAGATTTTTAAATTAGTTTCTAAATTCAAATAATGCTTATACATAATTTATTTATTTACTTATTTTTTTTTATTATACTTTAGGTTTTAGGGTACATGTGCATAATGTGCAGGATTGTTACATATGTATCCATGTGCCATGTTGTTTTGCTGCACCCATTAACTCATCATTTAGCATTAGGTATATCTCCTAATGCTGTCCCTCCCCCCTCCCCCCACCCCACAACAG